>NC_073396.1:4821656-4976656 GCF_028641065.1 Leucoraja erinaceus
CAGAACTCCTGATAAGTAGAGCCCCAATTTGGCCAGGCATCATCCATGGCCGACCAAAGCACCCCACCATGTTCTTAAGATTAGTTCAATTGCTGCGATTATCCCCTCCACCACCTATCTCTAAGTGTCCGTAGCGACGCCTTGGCAATTAGTGAGACTAAAGGCTGGAGTAACATCCAGCCGTGCAAGGAGAACATGATAGGCTTGATGATCATGAGAGGTAAGGAGTAATCACAGAGGGGGGAGCTCAGTTAGGAGAGAGGTTTCTAAAGAATAGCTAGTTCTTTCCCGGCAGGCACGCATCAGACTGGAGAACATTCCTTCTCTCCCGGAGATGTCTGCGTCTCCTCCACCCGCGATTTACTTCCTAGCATTTGTGATCTACGCTATCCAACATGGATAGGCAAATTATCTTTGGATCGAGGGGGTCATCTGATTTACCTTTCCGCTCTGATTTATTCTCAAGGCAGCTTGATTCTCGTTTTTTGTGAGTGCCATTTGTACTCTCGCCTCGTTTCTGCAGTTCTCGGTCTACTGGAGTTCTGACCTTATAGCTCTATTCCCATATCTGATGCTGAAACATTAACTTTTTTTGCTCTTTCTTTTTATAAAATTTTTTTTAATTTTCATGTCTGTTTATCTAGCGTATTGTGGGATGTTTGTACTATTGTGATGTGTTGTCCCCGTTATGGCGAGGGTGGGTAGGGATAAGAGGTTTGGGGGGGGGGGGGGGAGGGTTGTATTATGCTATACTCGTTGGACTAATTATGTTGTGTCTGACTGATCACCACTCTCATTCATTTGTATTATGCAAATTGGCTGTCCAAGATCAAAATTCAATTAAAAAGATTTATAAGATAGAACCATGAACTCTGGGCTTTCTCATCCGTTCTGTTGCCTACCTGCTGAGTGCCTCACGGCTAATTTTTCTGTCTCTATTCTGCCCAAAGAGTCTCTGTTGGGCTGGTCGCACTTATAATGGAGTCTCCCATATAAGGCGTTAGGCCCAATCAACCCTCTTCAGCGTTAAAGCCTTAGCTTGAACGTGGCGCCGTCAGGGAGGCACTGAGCTGAGCTAGGAAAGAGGAGAGGCTTAAGCCGCAATGAATCAGACCGGCGACCTCCTTGGGGCGATCAAGGAACATCGCGGAAAGACAGCACACCTTCTTCTATCTAAAAAGAATGCACCGCTCCTTGCCAGTCCAGCTGTATAGTGATCAGTAATAACGCATAAGACACGCTATAATGGGATGGCAATACACAGATGTTACTTTACTAGTATACTAATTTCATAGTTAACTAGAACAGCAGATATACACAGGCGCAGCAGTAATTGAGGGTCTCTATTTGCTCATCATTCTATCATGGATGCTCTTATTTTTTCCATCTCAGATCCTCTCTCATTTATCTCCTCTCGTAACCGCGACGGCCGACTCAGACATCAGGGGGAGATGACTTTCAAGGAGAGAGTATGATGCTGGCAAGAAAATTGATAACGGCTCTTATCCCGGCAGAATTACGGTCTACATGTCGCGAACCAGCCCTGCATCGCCCATCACAGACGCTTAGAAGAGGCTCACCAACGACTCTTTGGTGACTGGGGATACCTAATCACGACCATAAAACAGGCGACACCCTGGCTACATGTCGCGGTGGAGGGGGGGGGTGGGGGTGTGGGTGGTGGGTTAAGCTGTATGGTCTAGTAGTTGCGCGCATTAGAGTTCGTAGCCTTGGTCTGGTGTGCACCGGCTGCATTTTCAACATTCTTTGAAAATTTTTGAGACCTGCTGCGACGATGACGGGTGCTCGTCATAGTTCGCCTATAAGAGTTGCACTAGGTGGTTGACAGGTCCTCTTTAAGGATGAGATGATTTAAGGGAATATGAAGAGAAGGCAGAGGGGATGATGGATTGTGGAGATCTAGCCAACCATCGATCACAATGATGGCGACGCTGGCTCAGAAGGGCCTGCCTCCTGTCTCTAGCATTTGTGCTATTGTCTTATAAGAAATCCAAGCCTTATCGTTTCTCGTGCCGCTGTAATATAGATACCATATGACTGTCGCCAATCCTGAGAGGGAGTAAGAGAGTAGGTTGCACCAGCCTGATTCCTGATGGCTAGGAGTATTCCTATGAAGAAAGACTGGATAGACTCGCTTGTACTCGGCTATAATTTTAGGAATATTGAGGGGGCGGTATTTTATAGAACTTATGTAAAATTCTTTAAGGGGCTTGGACAGGTTAGAATGCAGAGAAGATTTTTGCCGGCATATGTTGGGGAAAATCCACGACAAGGGGTCACAGTATTCAAAGATAAGGTGGGAAATCTTTTAGTACGCAAAGAGATAGAGTAACACCTTTCACATACAGTGAGTGGTTGAAGTCTCTGTGGAATATCTCCTCCACATAGAAGTAGTTGAGGCCAGTTCATTGGGCTTATATTTAAGAGGGGAGTTAGATGTGGCGGTTTCCTATGTGCTACAAGGGATGCAGGGTCGGGTATGTCGAGAAGAGAGTACAAGGATGACTGAGTTGGTGATTCATGTGTGATCACCATGGGTTCAATATTGAATCGGTGGTGCAGCTCGAAAGGGCCAAGGGGCTCTACATCCGGCACTCTTATATTTCTTCTATGTTCTATGTTTCTAATTCTCCTCTCTTTTTGCTGTTTCCATAAGGAACGAAGACTCAGATTTCGACCTGAGGACAGCGCTCACTCTAATGATGAAGACTAAGATCGGAAAAGGAAAACTCAGACTCAGCATATGAGTGGAGCGGCTGTGGAAGAAGAGGAAAACTCCACTACGGCATCTTTTATCGCATAAACGGCAAAAGGGAAGCAGGAGGATATCCGACCGAAACTCGACGCTCGGCTATGGAAAGCAACTCTTGTGAAAACCGAGATGAAAAGTGGCATGTAGTAGCGACTGGCTAGTATTTAGGTGTCACATATTGTATTCACCTTTAGAGAGTACAAGCATGGGAAACAGTAGCCTCTTTGGCCCTGCTCACGGAGTCCCTGTCTAACCCAGCAAGATACACGACGCCTGCTGTGGGCACCAGCATATCCTACACACAAGGGTACAATTATACCAAAATCCATTTAACCTACCAATCCTGCTGACCATGAAAATGTGCGAGGAGAGACTGGAGGAAGTCCAGGATGTTAAACCACGTGTCCACAGGGGCAATGTACAACTCCAGTACAGAGCAGGCACCGCGTATCGACGATCGGACCCAGTACTCTTACTCTGTCTCTATTGATACTATGCACTCGGCAAGATGGCTCCATATGCACGTACGCATCTGTGATCTGAGCTTTTTAAAATTCCTTTTTTCTTACAAGTGGCCGAGATGCCTTGTGTTTAGCCAGCCATTCATTGTATTTCATACATACTAGGGCACCGCGCCTTTACAGCCTGCTTCACATGCCATTCACTCTCCCTAGCTGCCTGGGTGAGGTCTGCCAAATCCTATACCGACTTTAATTAAAAAATAGTTCAATCCGGCTGTAGTGCGATTTCCTCAGATTAACTTCAGTTACTGGTAATAATCGAGGCAGTCTAAGAGGAGGTCTCTTCGAGGCAGTGTACATACAACACAATAAGACACTTGGACGTCTACATGGAATACGAAAGGTTTTAGAGGAGGATATTGGGGCGGTGGGAGCTACGCTTAGCATCACTGGCCTCTTGGTTGGGCATTAGATTCGTGTTGGTGCGCAAAGGGCCGTATCCGGTTGTGTGACATTAAGACATCTTCGTAATCATATCTTAAAGTTGACATCAAATACATCACCTTCTATGATATACTTATCCGTTACTTGCTGGTTACGGTTTCGGGCACCGCAAGCGACCGATGTAGCACAGCTGCAAGAACTTTGCAGACACAATACCGTTGAATCACTGTATTTCAGCTACGCTGTATTTGGGCTATGTACAGAATACAATGAATATGCCTTTTTGTTAAATATTCCCCTTTTTAAGATTGTCAGTATTCAGCTTCTGCAGCTGACTGCTGAAATGGCTAAGTGTTCGTACCGCATAAAAGCAACTGTAAAAGTCAATTGAGAGATAGTGAGTAAGCAAGGAAACAGCACTTGGGGCTGGGGCAAGTCTGAGAGAAAGGGTAATAAACTGGCTAATAAATGAGGAAGTAGTTCTTAGATCTTGGCGGCTAATTATCACCAGTGGCTCTGTGTAGCATGACTTGGAGCGACTTAAAAAAACGCACGCATTTACAATTATCAATCTGCTGGCAATGTTTGCTCAGTTGCATGTGCAGACGCGCACCAGACTGAGAGCACCCATTAGTTGTAAGCTGCGAGCTGAATCTGTGGAGTAACCAGCAGGAACTCTTTAGCTGCTCTTATTTCAGTACATGTTTCCGGACCTCCTGAGTTATCTCCAGCTGGGCATTGGTGTCATGTTCTGACATTGTAGACCAGGTGTGAGTGGGTATCCTGATGGCAGGAATCATTCTCCTGGTCCCTTCCTCTCTCCGACATTATGCAATGCCCATCGACTGCTCACACGATCCTCCAGCACGCGATTATATTTTGCTTGGCTTTAACGGGCCCAGACCACCAAAAGGGAATATTAACATACATCTTAAAACCTAATGAACCCAAACTATCCACAGCCTTCCCCGTCACGCACAAGATTAAGTGCGTCGATCAAATCCAATACAGACTTTAATTAAAAATAGTTCAAGTTCCCTCGATTCCTGTCAGATTACACTTCAGTTACTGGGTATATGAGCAGCAAGAGGAGGGTGTCGAGGCAGGTACAATAACAACACAAAAGACACTTGGACAGCTACATGGATAAGAAAGGTTTTGAGGGGATATGGGGCAGGTGGGACTAGCTTACATCATGCATCTTGGTTGGCATAGATGTGTTGGGCCGAAGGGCCTTTATCCGTGTTGTGTGACATTAAGACATTCGTAATCTTCTTTAAAGTTGACATAAATAACACACTCTATGTAATGATCTACCTTCATGTACGGTTTCCACCAGCCCAGTAGCACAGTTGCAAGAATTTGCAGACACTACGTTGAATCACTATTTTCAGCTACCTGTATTTGGCTATGTACATAATAACAGAATAGCCTTTTTTTTTTAAAATATTGCCCCTTTTTAAAAGATTGTAGTATTCAGCTTCCAGCTACGTGAAAACTAAAGTGTTCGTACAGCACAACTGTAGAAAGTCAATTGAGGATTAGTGAGAAGCAAGGGAAAGCAATTGGCTGCAAGTCGAGAGGAAGGGTAAAAAATGCAATAAATGAGGAAGTAGTTCAGATCTTGGCACTAATGATCACCAGTGGGACTTAAAAACCCCCCATTAATATCAATTGCTGCAATGTTTCTCAGTTGCATCAGACGCCACACAGACTGAGAGCACCCTTAGTTGTAACCAGAGCTGGAATTGTAGAGAACCAGCAGAACTCTTAGCCATATTTTCCAGACTTGTTTCCTGACCCACTGAGTTACTCCAGCACATTGTGTCATTTGTGACTTGTAACCAGTGTGAGGTGGGATCCTGATGCGAAACATCTCCTGTCCATTCCCTCCCCAGATGCTGCCCGACCTGCTCAGTTCCTCCAGCACCATTATATTTTGCTTGGCTGTAACTGCACTGACCACAACAGGGAAATTAACATGCATCTTAAAACCTAATGAACCCAAACTATCCAGCAGCCTTCCACCTTCCCACCACAAATAAGTGCTCGTTCTCAACCAGCAATAAGGCACAGGTCCTCCTGCATGCACGTTATTCAGCCGAGCTTACCCTTGCCCACCGTTGATGATCGGGTTATGTTACTCCATCAGGCTCTGGATGGCAAAGTGCGCTCCATGACCAATGACCTCAATCAGCGGGACGAAACCATCGCCAAACTGCAAAAGGAGAAGAGAGCCTTGGATGAGCTTCAGCAGGTTGGTATGACTCCGCAAAGCCTCTGAACTGACCGTATTAGTGGCCATTATCTGCGGCTTCCTCTTTGCACCATTTTAAGCGCAGAGTGATAACTTCAAAAAGTTTGTAATGGAACTAAATGGCTCTAATCGCGGATTGAATGTAAAATTTGAAATATTGTTAGTTCTTCAACATTGGCACCAGGGTTGAGATTAATGATAAATGGTAGATTGATGCTTCTTTCTGTTGATTATTCCGGGTATTTTAAAGGTGTGCAGAATGGTTAGTTTAGTTTTATTTATTATTGTCACATGTACCTAGGTAAAGTGAAAGGCTATAGTCAGCGGAAAGACTATACATATGTACATTCAAGCCGTCCACAGTGTGCAGATACAGGATAAAGGGAATAATGTGATTAACGTTCAGTGCAAGACAAAGTCCAGTCAAATCTGATCAAAGATAGTCGGAGGGTCTCCAATGAGGTAGATAGGTAATGAGGGCCATCTTGCAATGAAATGTGAGGTTATCCACTTTGGTGGCAAAAACAGGAAAGTAGACTATTATCTGAATGGTGGCCGATTAGGAAAAGGGGAGATGCAACGAGTCATGGTACACCAGTCATTGAAAGTAGGCAGCAGGCAGTGAAGAAAGCGAATGGTATGTTAGCATTCATAGCAAAATGATTTGAGTATAGGAAAGGCTACTGCAGTTGTACAGGGTCTTGGTGAGACCACACCTGGAGTTTTGCTCTCCTAATCTGAGGAAAGACATTCTTACCATAGAGGGAGTACAGAGAAGGTTCACCAGACTGATTCCTGGGATGGCAGGACTTTCATATGAAGAAAGACTGGATAGACTCGGCTTGTACTCGCTAGATTTTTGATCTTATAGAAACTTACAAAATTCTTAGGGGTTGGACAGGCTAGATGCTGGAAGATTGTTCCCAATGTTGGGGAAGTCCAGAACAAGGGGTCACAGTTTAAGGATAAGGGGGAAATCTTTTAGGACCGAGATGAGAAAAACATTTTTCACACTGAGTGGTGAATCTGTGGAATTCTCTGCCACAGAAGGTAGTTGAGGCCAGTTCATTGGCTATATTTAAGTTAGATGTGGCCCTTGTGACTAAAGGGATCAGGGGGTATGGAGAGAAGGCAGGTACAGGATACTGAGTTGGATGATCAGCCATGATCAAATTGAATGGCGGTGCCGGCTCGAAGGGCCGAATGGCGTACTCCTGCACCTATTTTCTATGTTTCTATAGTAGCTCAAGAGCTGGAGTAACTCAGCAGGTCAGGCAGCATCTCTGGAGGACACGGGTGTTTCGGGTTGGGTCTGCAGAAGAGACCCAACCCGAAACGTTGCCTATCGATGTCCTCAAGATTGTGCTGCCTGACCCGCTGAGTTACAGTACTCCAACACTTTGTGTTCTATCCACCTTTTAATTAGATTGTGTTTAACCGATACCTCTACTCCACCGACTCACCTTAGCTACTTACCATCAGACATGTTGAGTAACTCTACAAAACAAGTACTTGATTAAATCATTGAATTTATTTCTTTAAGGAAGAACTGCGGATGATGGAAAATTCGAAGGTAGACAAAAATGCTGGAGAAACTCAGCGGGTGAGGCAGCATCTATGGAGCGAAGGAATAGGTGACGTTTCGGGTCGAGACCCTTCCGGGTCTCGACCCGAAACGTCACCTATTCCTTCGCTCCATAGATGCTGCCTCACCCGCTGAGTTTCCGGAAGGATCTCGACCCGAAACGTCACCTATTCCTTCGCTCCATAAACGCTGCCTCACCCCTCTGCGTTTCTCCAGCTTTTTTGTCTCCCATTGAATTTATTTTCAACAAATAACAACTTAATCATGTTCTATAATTTCAGAAAACACTGGATGATCTTCAGTCTGAGGAAGATAAAGTCAACCATCTGACCAAAACCAACGCAAAACTCAACTCCCAGATTCAAGAGGTAAACTTGCGCACTGTATACTGAAGAAAGGTCTTGACCCGAAACGTTGCCTAGTTCCTTCGCTCCATAGATGCCGCCTCACCCGCTGAGTTTCTCCAGCATTTTTGTCTAGCTCAGAATATTCTGAAGATATTTACCCAAGAGCTGATGGTCGAAGCTTTTCATTTTTGTTTGTCATGTGGCTGTGTCACAAAATACTTTTACATTTTGCATGTAAAGATTAAATGTGTGCTTGGATTGCTGTAGATGTGTTTCAAAAGACGGGTAGTAAAAAAACTCAGTGTTGCAATTTGTGAATTATTCATTAAATCACAATAATAGTCAAGTAAATATTTTCAAATTTACTGCTCCACCGGTATGGATAAATGACTTTACATTTTAGAGATAGTCAAGTCAAGTCAAGTCAAGTCAAGTTTATTTGCCACATACAGTGTAGAACCAGGCCCTTTGTCCCACCGTGTCTGCGCCTACCATCAATCACCCCCTATCCCATACACCAGCCTACCCTACCCTACTCTACACACCAGGGACAATTTAAAATTCACAGAAGCCAATTAACCTAATAATCTGTACGTCTTCGGAGTGTGGGAGGAAACCAGAGCACCCGGAGAAAACCCACGCAGTCACGGGGAGAACGTACAAATTCCAGCACTGCACAGATTGTGTGATTTACCTGTTTGTCTGAGGGTGACATATGGGGCTGTCCCACTGTACGAGCTAATTCAAGAGTTCTCCCGAGTTTCCCCTGATTCGAACTCGGAGAATTACGGTAATAGCCGCTCTTGGGTACTCGGGGCTCTCGTGGGCGAATCTTCACGAGCTTACCGCGTTTCCCCGAGTACCTGCCGTTAGCGTTATGAGCCGCTAAGAGACGTCCCCGAGCTCCGACGTACCCGCATCGTACATTCTTTTTTAAAAAAAATTTTTTAAATATTTTATTTATTAGACGTAATGTACATTACAGTGATATAAGCCAAAAATAACAATACATTTCTTGTACCACTTCTTGTTTTAAACTTTAAAAATAAGGAAACTAGAGAGAGTAAGATAGGATAGTAAGCGCGTGAAAGAGTGATCAAGAAAGACCCGTAGAAACGTAAAACATGGATAGGAGATGAAAAGAAAATCAAAGAAAAAGACCACAAGCTTGATTTTAACTCGTGAGAGCTCTTGGGTAAACTGGTATAGTGGGACAGGCCTTTAGGGGTCAGGATTGAACTGGGGTCCCTGGCGCTGTGAGGCAGCAACTCTACCACTGCGCCACTGTGCTGCTGCCAAGAATGCCTCCCAGAAGCTTGGCATTTAGTCTCCCATGATATTGTGAAGAGGTACCGTTATCCCTCCAACAGTGGTTAAGGTAGACTTCACAGGTAAATGTAGTCTAATGTTTGACAATTGTTTCAATACATGCCAGCTGGAAGATAACTGGAGCCAGGAGAAGAAGATCAGGACTGAGGTGGAGAAAGCTCGGCGAAAGGCTGAGGGAGATCTGAAGATGACAATTGAAAACCTGAATGAGATGGAAAGACTAAAGCTGGACCTGGAGGAAATTCTGAAGAAGTAAGTGACTTATTTTTCAGTAATCTGTATTTATCCTGGCATCTCTTATAAAGGTCCAGGGTCAACTTTTTAATTGATAACATTTTCGTTGGGTGCCTTGGAACAATTTACTCTATTTAAGCTACTGTAGAAATGCAAGCTGATCCAGGAGTTGAAGTCTTCACTGTTTATATAAAGAGTTAATCATTTTGAAATGACAAATTGGAGAAAATTGCTCATCGCCCTCATTCTGAATGAGGAATGACGAGTATTTTTTATTGCAGTCCCGGGAATATATTTAACCGGGGAAATTATATTATGTGAATAGTGACACACCCCCATTCCACAATATTGTGGAAGTAATGATGAATGGGGGTGTGTCATTTTAAAGACCTTAGTTCTTATAAATAATCCACAGATTTGACTCTAGGCTGTCTTCTTGAGAAGTAAAGACCATTAGAATGTAAAATACACAAAGGAGAGAGATTCAGGCAACACTTGCAAGTGTACCAGCCGATCCCCAAATTCATTGCTCCTGTCAGTCCATATTCCTATAACTTTTTTGAAATTTTAACTTAACTGTAGTTGCAAAGTCTGGTTTTATGAGAAATGTTTAAAAAAAAACCTATTTCATTGAGTCATTTAAAACTATTTCATTGTTAGTTAGAGCTCTAGGGGCTAGTGAGATCAAGGGATATGGGGAGAAGGCAGGCACGGGTTATTGATTGGGGACTATCAGCCATGATCGCAATGAATGGCGGTGCTGGCTCGAAGGGCTGAATGGCCTCCTCCCGCACCTATTTTCTATGTTTCTATACAACTCGCTAAACATGCTCTTTGGCCCAACTGACCCATGCCGACTAAGATGGCCCATCTAAGCTAGTCCTATCTGCCCATGCCTGGCCCATATCCCTCTAAACCTTTCCTGTCCATGTTCCAACTTAGTGTCATAGAGCATGGAAACAGGTCCTTCAGCCCAACTCGCCCATGCTGGCCATAATGCCCCATCTACACGAGTCCCACCTGCCTATGTTTGACCCATATCCTTTCCGATCCACCTACATGTCCAAATGTCTTTTAAATGTCGTTCAGGGCTCGTGGTTGACGTGGACTCGGTGGGCCAAAGAGCCTATTACCAAGCTGTATCTCTGAAACTAAACCATAACTGAAACTAAACGAAATAATCAGGTCATTTGGTCTTCTCCGTCAAATTTTTGTTTACCTGAACCGCTGACATTATTTCATCAACAATGGTTTGCACTGTGACCTGAAACTAATTTTTGATTTTTGAAGGAGGGACATGGAGATTAATTTATTGACCTCCAAGTTGGAAGATGAACAATCTCTGAACACCACGTTACATAGGAAGCTGAAAGAGCATCAGGTATGGAGAGGACTAATCTGATAAAGGCCATCACAACATGGTCTATTCTTGCCAATAACCAACTGATGGAGATACATTTTGGAGCACATTGAAACAATGCAATGCATGTAAAATTGGCCAATGACTCAAAGCCAGAATGTAAGGTTGGGACCATTAAACATTAATGCATGTGTTTCTGTTTGTAGTCTCGAATTGAAGAGCTGGAAGAGGAACTTGAGGGCGAACGGGCGATGAGAGCCAAGGTAAAACTACGTCGATTGCTGCTTCGTGCAAAAATCTCTCATGATACGGCCAACCAGTCTGTAACAGTTTTGCTTATTTAAGAGATACAGCACTGAAACAGCGAGTCCTCACGGCCATCCATCACCCGTTCACACTAGTTCTGTGTTGACCCACATTCTCATCCACTCCCTGCCACGCTGGGGCCAATTAACCGACAAACCCGCACGTCTGTGGGATGTGGGAGGAATCTGGAGCACCCGGAGGAAACCCACGCGGTCACTGTGTAAACGTGCAAACTCCACGCAGACAGCACCTGAGGTCAGGATTGAACCTGGTTCTCTGGCACTGTGAGGCAGCTGTGCTGCCCAAATCTTGCCCATAGTGACACTTCATTAATCATTAACACCTTTGCCAGGGTACATTAAAAACGTGTTTTTCTCATTATCTTAATGCCTAATAGCTCGGCCACATGCCGACCATGGCTCAAACAGTGAAGAACCAAATAGAAATGTTAAAGGTGGGGTAAAGGGATATATCATGCCGTATCTCGGTGCAGAGGTCATGGGGTCAAGCCCTTTAACGGGGAGATGCTGGAGCAAAGGTCTTGACGCAAACTGGTGAGATGGGATGTGAGAAAGAGAAAAACATTTGGGAATGCGATCACCATCAATGGCCTCATGAACCAGCGTCCTAATAATCTACCATCTCCTCCATGGAGTTAGAAGAATCCTACTCTGAAGACCGCCACCATAGCCATGCTTCTTGCTTCAGCATTTGCCCTCCCCATCATCTTGCACCACGTGGCTTCCAGCTCCGTTTCCACACCTCCCAGTTTGGACCCAACTAGGATTTCAGGTACCCAGTCTGAAGAAGGGTCTCGACACAAAACATCACTGATCCAGGTTCTCCAAAGATGCTGCCTGACTCACTAAACTACTCCAGCACTTGGTGTCTTTGCCCATCAAACCGCCCTTGGTGGCCGTGGCAGCAAATAATATCTGATAACAGCTGGGATCGTCTTTACTGTTCTTGTTTTAAGTGGTTGTGCTTGGTTTCAAATGTCGTTCGTCCAATCCATGCAGGTCGAGAAGCAGAGAGCTGAGTATGCCCGTGACTTGGAGGAACTCAGTGACAGACTGGAAGAAGCTGGAGGGGCTACAGTATCTCAGGTAACTTCAGGGGCAAGTGGAGGGATTTCAATCCGAGTGCTTTTATCAACGTGTCTGCATGTACGTTTATCTTCAATTGGAGCAGGGAAGAGTTGTTTACTTTAGATTGGTTTAGAGATACAGCACGGAAACAGGCCCTTCGGCCCACTAATTCCACACGGTGACCAGCAATCACCCCGTACATTCGTTCTATCCTACACATTGGGGACATTTTACAGAAGCCAATTAACCTACGAACCCGCATGCCTTCTGAATATGGGAGGAAACCGGAGCACCCGGAGAAAACCCACACGGCCACAGGGAGAACATGCAAACTCTGCACAGGCATCGCCTAAAGTCAGGATCGAACACGGGTTTCTGGCGCATTGAGGCAGCAATTCTACCGCTGTGCACGCCACTGTGCCGCCCAGTTGCCGTATCCCTGCTTCACCCCTTCTCCACCCTCACGTTGAAAAGACCCAGAAGGGAGGCAGCATCCTGAGATGTTGCTGTCGGTTTGGTTATATGTATTGTCATATGTATTGAGGTACAGGGAAAAGCTTTTGTTTGCATGCGGTCCAATCTGCGGATAGAGTATACATCAATACAATCGTGGCTTGCACAGATACAGGATAAAGGGAACAACATTAACATATTAACAGGGATTAACATATGGAGAGAAGGCAGGCACAGGATACTGAGTTGGATGATCAGCCATGATCATATTGAATGGCGGTGCAGGTTCGAAGGGCCGAATGGCCTACTCCTGCACCTATTTTCCATGTTTCTATTTAGTGCAAGATAAAGTCCACTTATCCGATTAAACTTAGCTCAAAGGCCTCCACACCCGTCAGTGGCAATGAATTCCACAGATTCACCACCCAGATTAGATCATCCATGATTGAATAGCAGAGTAGACTCGATGGGCTGAATGGCCTAATTCTGCTCCTAGGAGTTATGAATTTATGAACCCTCTGGCTAAAGAAACTGGTCCTCACACTTTAAAATTATTTGCAAATTCTTCAGGTTGTTCAGCAAAAGAAGGCGTGTTTTTTGGGGGGGGGTGGTAAGGTGCAGACAATGCCTTCTCTTGCGAGTGTTGTGGTAATCACATTGTTCCCACTGTCCCCACAGATTGAGATGAACAAGAAGCGGGAAACAGAACTGCTGAAGCTGCGACGGGAGCTGGAAGAGTCCGCGCTGCAGGCTGAGGCCACCGCCGCGGCGCTCAGGAAGAAGCAAACCGACTCCTTGGCTGAGCTGACGGAGCACATCGAGAACCTGCAGAGGGTCAAGGGCAAACTGGAGAAGGACAAGCAGGTCATGAAATCCGAGATCGATGATCTCAGCGGCAACGCCGAGGCCCTGCAGAAAGCCAAGGTGAATGGGCCAAAAAGCACCGTGAAAAATAACCTAAATCTAACCCTGGGTGGACAAAAATGCTGAAGAAACGCAGCGGGTGAGGCAGCATCCATAGAGCGAAAGGAAATAGGCGACGTTTCGGGTCGAGACCCTTCTTCAACTAGACAATTTACAATTTTTACCAAAGCCAATTAACTTACAAAACTGTACGTATCTGGAGTGTGGGAGGAAACCTGTGCACCTGGAAAAAAACCCACGCAGTCCCGGGGAGAAAGTACAAACTCCCCCCACACAGCACCCGTAGTCAGGGGCGAACTCAGGTCTCTGGTGCTCTAAGGCAGATGGGTCTCGACCCGAAATGTTGCCTATTTGAAGAAGGGTCTCGACCCGAAACGTCGCCTATTTCCTTCGCTCTATAGATGCTGCCTCACTCGCTGAGTTTCTCCAGCATTTTTGTCTACCTTCGATTTTCCAGCATCTATAGTACCTTCTTAAACATTTAATCTAACCCTGACTCGCCGCAATGGTTTGCTAAAGCTAAAAGCAGTGTAGGGAGTCAACATGATTTTCAGCATTCTCAATGATACCTCAAGATGCTAAGCACCAAGTTGGGTCTAAAGAAGGGTCCAGACCCAAAATGTCGCCTCTCCATTCTTTCCACAGGTGCTGTGGACCCTTTATAAAACAATGTTTTACTAAGGGATAAAGGTTGTTCGGCACGGACTTGTAGGGCCGAGATGGCCTGTTTCCGTGCTGTAATTGTTATATGGTTAATGTATGTTTTGCTCAAGATTCCAGCATCTGCAGTTCCTTACATCATCAAGTTTGATCTGATATGCCACTTGGTACTAAATTATCAATCATAGTTCAGAGAATTTCCCGGCAATATTGAGTTTATTTGGAAATACAGTGCAGAAATAGACCCTTCAGCCCACCGAGTCCGTGCTGACCAGCGATCCACCCTCCCGGCACACTAGCATTATACTACAGACTAGACAATTTACAATTTTTACCAAAGCCAATTAACCTACAAACCTGTACGTATCTGGAGTGTGGGAAGAAACCTGCGCACCTGGAATAAACCCACGCAGTCACGGGGAGAACGTACAAACTCCATCCACACAGCACCCATCGTCAGGGGCAAACTCGGGTCTCTGGTCCTCTAAGGCATAAACTCTACCGCTGCAACTTCATGCCGCCCCTGAACTGAGTAATGTCTTATAAGTGGCATAGATATTATTCTTTCTAGTATTGGTTTTACACATTGAAAACGCAATGTACAAAGAACTTTACATCTCGCTCTGATGCAACTCCCTCTAGCATTGATGTTTGATCATTTTGCAATCTTCATCTCCACGGAAAGATATGTCCAGGAGGTGCAGGTGTGAAATTAACTGCAACTTTAAGGGTCTTTCATCCAGATTCAGGGAAGTTCCACACAATTTCAGGCAGTCTCCAGATCATGTACACATTGATAGAGCTGAAATAAACAGCCTCTCTTTTCCTCTCTCTCTCTTTCCCTCGCATCCTCTACCCCTCTCTGTCCCGCTAGCCCTCTCTCCTTTTACCCCTCCCCTTCTCTCCTTCTACCCCTCCTTCCCTCTCATCCCAACTCCCTTCCTCTCTCTCTCTCTCTCTCTCCCTCTCACTATTTCCCTTTCTCCCTCTACCCCTCTCTACCCCTTTGTCCCGCAAGCCCTCTCTCCCTTTACCCCTCTCCTTCTCTCCTTCTACCCCCTCCTTCACTCTCTCCCTCTCACCCCAACTCCCTTCCTCTCTCCCTCTCCCTTTCCCTCTCCCTCTCTCTGATCCTGAGCATACTGGTTGTGCTATTTTCTTTGTTCTACTAAATGGTAAAAGCCTTTTCCATGATAAATGATCATTTTACTCTTGTGTGGGCAGCTTGGTGCAGACATGCATGTTCGAAAGCTGGAAGACAACTTAACAGAGGCCATTGCCAAGTATTCCGAAATGGAAAGAAACATGAGTGAAGTTAATACGGTGAAGACCAGGTTATCAGGTATCACATAACCTGCCACTCCTCCCTACACCTGAAACTGTTGCGGTCATAAAAGTTTACAAAGCAGAAAATAACTTCCCTTAATTAATATTCTTCATGAATTAAGAATCAAATCTTAATGTGCCACCGATCAGAATTAGTTGAACTTTCGCACTTGCTATAACGCTTTGATTTGAAACCAGTTTCATTGACCTTAAAGAAAAAAACCATCTGTAAAATATAAGCAATATCTTTTTAATAAAATGCAATTTATCCTTCTCCATTTATCCAGTGCTCGGAATGAAATGTATTTATGATTTATTTTCTGTAATCTAGTTTCGTATTTCTTTTACCTTGGGCTGATGTCCAATTTGGCTCTGGTCTGTTGGTCTGCTACACTGTCCCTTTGTCTGCAGAGAGTGCCTTCATGTTGAGCCACCCTGTCCCGACATTGCTAGACCTGCTGGATTCTATTCACCTAGTTTTCCTAGTTAAAAGTACAATATAGAGCCAGAGATACTTCTGAAATACTTTGTATCATGAAACATGTTCATTCAAGTACACGGATAGGACAAGTTTAGATATGGGATAAACGCAGGCAGGTGGGACTAGTGTAGATGGGACATGTTGGTTGTTGTGGGCAAGTAGAGCTGATGAGCCTGTTTCCATGCTGTATGACTCTATGACCTGAAGAGACTATTGTATAGGCATGTGGACATGCCGGGGATGGAGGGATATGGATTATATCCAGGTATCTAAACGTTGGTCTTGGCATCATGTTCGGCACAGACTTTGTGGACCAAAGGGCCTGTTCTTGTGCTGTACTGTGTTCCTAAATGCCACTATGGCATCTGCCTTCACCACCGCCCGTTACATTGTACAGGAAACTCCGTGAAGGTTCAATACACTTTTCCCTGCAGGTGTTGCCAATGGTAACTTGGAACCTTAAGTAAATGCAGAAAGGAAACAGTGAAGGAAGTGAGTAAGTTTATTGGCAAAGCATTCAATACAAGGAATTTGCCTTGTTGCTCCACCCACAAGTAATAACATGACATACAGTGACAGTTACGAATGACTCAGAAAACACTAAACATTAATAATAATAAAACATTAATGATAAGACACCATTGATCAAGCATGTGGACCAACAAAATACCAGATCAAAGGGAGGCTACAGGTTTTTGGCTGTTGAGTAGAGCAACTACTCGTGGATAAAAACTGTTTTTATGTCTGGCTGTGGCAGCTTTGAAAATCCGGAGTCGCCTTCCAGAGGGAAGTGATTCAAAGAGTTTGTGGCCAGTGAACATAATTGACAGCTATAGTTTGCTGACCTTTTATTCTCTCTTTCTTTCTTGACCAGCGGAGAACAGCGAGTTGAGTCGTGAACATGAGGAAGCCCAGAGTAAACTGAACCAGCTGATCAGGACCAAAGTTACCCTCAGTACACAAGTTGAAGACCTCAAGAGGCAGCTAGAAGAAGAGTCACGGGTGAGGCTTGTTTTATTTTGTGTGGTTGCATGTTTGGTTGGATGGAGCGCCGCATGGTAAATGCCATTTCCAATCTTCAGTCCAGAAGCGGAGCAGTGGTGGGTCTCGCCAACGCCAAGCATGACATGGACCTGACAAAGGAACAACTGGAGGAAGAGCAAGCGAGCAAAGCTGAACTGCAGCGACTGGTCTCCAAGCTAAACAGCGAAGTGACAACATGGAGGACCAAGTATGAGACCGATGCCATTCAGAAGACAGAGGAACTGGAAGAGACAAAGTGAGTCATTCTTCTTGTCCAGAACAAGGGGTCACAGTTTAAGGATAAGGGGGAAGGAAGTCTTTCAGGACCGAGATGAGAAAAAAAAAATTCACACACAGAGAGGTGAATCTGTGGAATTCTCTGCCACAGAGGCCAGTTCATTGGCTATATTTAAGAGGGAGTTAGATGTGGCCCATGTGGCTAAAGGGATCAGGGGGTATAGAGAGACGGCAGGTACAAGATACTGAGTTGGATGATCAGCCATGATCATATTGAATGGCGGTGCAGGCTCGAAGGGCTGAATGGCCTACTCCTGCACCTATTTTCTATGTTTCTTTAAGTGAGTAACTGATTGATTAAAGTCCACAGCCATTGTTACAGAGCTTTCCCAGAACATTTCCTGGGAAAAGTGTTCCCGGGATACAGCACCTCATATTTCGCTTGGGCATCTTACAACCCAGCGGTATGAATATTGATTTCTCTAATTTCAAGTAACCCTTGCATCCCCCTCTTTATGGCCCATTGAGTCCACGCCGACCAACAATCATCCTGTACACTAGCACTTTCCCACACACAAGGGACACTTTACAGAAGCCAATTGGCCAACAAACCTGTACGTCTTTGGAAAGTGGGAGTAAACTGGATCAGTCGGCGAAAACCTACAAAGGGAGGACGTACAAATTCCGTACAGACAACACCCGTAGTCAGGATCAAACCCGGGTCTCCGGCGTCGTAAGGCAGCAACTGTACAGCTGCGCCACCGTGTTGCCCTCTATCTCTGCGCGAACATCTTACACCACCTTCTGGTTAACAGGAGGAAGCTGGCCGCTCGGTTGCAGGAGGCTGAAGAAGCTGCTGAGGCTGCACAAGCCCGGGCAGCCAGCCTGGAGAAGTCCAAGCAGAGACTCACTGGAGAGGTGGA
This sequence comes from Leucoraja erinaceus, assembly GCF_028641065.1. Taxonomy (NCBI): domain Eukaryota; kingdom Metazoa; phylum Chordata; class Chondrichthyes; order Rajiformes; family Rajidae; genus Leucoraja; species Leucoraja erinaceus. Next base: position 4,839,868 of record NC_073396.1, read on the forward strand.
AGACTTATCCATTGAGCTGGAAAAGGTAATGAGACATTGGCTGCTGCTCGTCCTTGATATATATATATATACACCATATAACCATGTAACAATTGCAGCATGGAAACAGGCCATCTCGGACCTACAAGTCCGTGCCGAATACTTACTCTCACCTAGTCCCATCTACCTGCACTCAGACCATAACCCCCCATTCCTTTCCCGTCCATATACATATCCAATTTATTTTTAAATGATAAAATCGAACCTGCCTCCACCACTTCCACTGGGAGCTCATTCCACACAGCTACCACTCTCTGAGTAAAGAAGTTCCCCCTCATATACGGTGAAAAATGCAATTGATTCCTTCTGCCCAACAGATTAAATACAGATCACCTTAGATTGATTAGTTGGAAGGTACAGCATGGAAACAGGCCCTACAGCCCACCGACCATCGATCACCCGTTCACACTAGTTCTCTGTTATCCCACTTTCCCATCCACTCCCTGCACACCGGGAACAATTAACTAACAAACCCGCGGGCCTTTGGGATGTGGGAGGAAACCTGAGCACCCAAAGGAAACCCACCTGGTCACAGAGAGAACGTGCAAACTCCACACAGATGGCACCCGAGGTCGGGATTGAATCCGGGTCTCTGGCGTTGTGAGGCAGCAGCTCTACCCGCTGCGCCGCCATGCAGATCCGGTGGCTCCCGGAGTGAAATATTTTATTACCAGGAAAAAAAACCAAAAAGGCCATTTAATCAGTGTTAAAAAAAACCCACAAAAAGACATTTTAAAAAGGTATGTATTTTTGATTTTCATTAAATAATAACGCAAATAATCGAGAATTGTTTTGCAAAAAGATCTCTTGATTGAGTGGCCTGTTTGGAGGTTATATGGAAAAATCTCCAGGAGTATATCAAATCAGAATCAACACCTTCACAAGGTCACACACAATGGGTTCACCGACTCAAGACATAAGGCAGAGGAGCAGTATTAGGCCATTTGGCCCATCGAGTCTGCTTGTGGCTGATCCATTTGCCCCTCTCAACCCCATTCTCCTGCCTTCTCCATGTAACCTCAAGTGCTTAGCCACGAGTTAAATGGCCCTCCAGTTTCAACCAATGCACTCAGGATGTAAATTTGAACATGTTCAGATGAAATAGAAGCCCTATTTCTCAGGATATTTCTGCAGGGGGGTGTAACAAGTGCCCTCTTTTCTGATTATTCTCAGTCAAACGCTGCTGCAGCTCTTCTGGACAAGAAGCAACGATCCTTTGACAAAATGCTGTCAGAATGGCAGCAGAAATATGAAGAAATACAGGTTGAACTGGACAGCTCGCAGAAGGAATGCCGGAGCTACGTGACGGAAGTCTTCAAACTGAAGACAAGCTACGAGGAGATTATTGAGCACCTCGAGGTTGTGAAGAAAGATAATAAAAATCTTCAAGGTAATTGTTTCAAGGCAACCGTCTCATGGCAGAGAATAGCAAGCCAATGTTTCGATCTGCTTTAAATGAACACATTTCAATTGGAACAAACTAGATGTTGCAATTCAATTCAATTCAATTCAACTTTAATGTCATCGCACAGATACAAGTATCAGTACAACGCGCATCAGACCGTAGTACATACATCGAGAAAAGCACAAGAAAACAGAGACAGATACACACACACACACACACATGGGGACACACACACATCGTCACTCCGACACACAGTGTGACATAGAACACACATCCACACACACCTGAGGCTCCTGTACCACCTCCCTGATGGGAGGAGGGCAAACAGTCCATGGTTGGGGTGTGAGGGGTCTTTGATGATCTTCCCAGCCCGTCTCAGAACCTTCGCTTTCCCTAGATACAATGTAACGCACGCACACACATCTCGCACACACACATGCACTAGCATGTGCACACATACACACAAATGCACGCTTGCATGCAATTAAATCATTATATAACCTCAGATAGAAGGATAGATGATTGGTGATGGGTGTTTAAAAACGCACACTTCCAGATCCAGACAGTTTCTTCCCAACTGAACCACCCAACCACATCTAGAGAGCAGACGAATTGTGTAAGAAGGAACTGCAGATGCTGGTTTAAACCGAAGATAGACACAAAAAACCGGAGCAACTCATGGGGTCAGGCAGCATCTCTGGAGAGAAGGAATGGGTGACGTTTCAGGTTGAGACCCTTCTTCAGACCCTTCAGGAGAACAGTCCTGAACTACTATCTATCTCATTGGAGTCCCTCGGAATATCTTTGATCGGATTTTGCTGGCATTATCTTGCACTAAATGTTATTCAAGTTATTCCCGTTATCATGTATTGATACACTGTGAATGGCTCGATTGTAATCATGTACTGTCTGACCATCTTTCAATTGTCTGACCATCCTTATTATCTAATCATCTTTCCGCCGACTAGTTAGCACGCAACAAACGCTTTTCACTGTACCTCGGCACACGTGACAATAAACTAAACTCAACTCAACCCACTGAGGTCCTCCAGCACTTTTGAGTGTTGCTCAAGATTTCAGCATCTGCAGTTCCGAGTGTCTCGATGAAATTAGAGTTTGATTCAGTTTAGGAAACTAGGCACAAATAATGGGGTGCTCGACACTCAGATACATCAGTGCTCTGTCCCGTTCAATAAAGCTTTAGAAAGGAGAGGACGTCTGAATTGCCCTGTTGCTGACAGATGTTTCCAAAATGGAGACACATGAGCTGCAGATGTTGGAATCTTGAGGAAAACATAAAGGAGGAACTCCACGGGTCAGGCAGCGTCTGTAGAGGTAAATGGGCAGACAATGTTTCGGTTGGAATCCTTCATTGGATATATGTCCAAAGGCCTGATCTCACCTGCGGTTATCGTGATACAAATGGTCATTGGACTCTGATTTCACTGTATAATTTGGTGTGATCCTTCAGAAGAGATTAAGGAGCTGGTCGATCAGCTGTCAGAAGGTGGCAAGAGTGTGCACGAGCTGATGAAATTAAGGAAGAAGCTAGAAATTGAAAAGGATGAACTGCAACTGGCTCTGGAAGAGGCTGAAAGTTTGCTGGAGGTAATGAAGTTTGATTCAGTGAATGGCTCTCAGAGTAAGCGCCTGATTTATCATAAAGATGTGAACTGCATGGCATGGAATCATTATCTCTGTGACGTAAGTTTCACAACTGACCAAGACAAGGCAAACACTCAGTGTAGCTTTCACGTTGTGATTTAATTCATTTTAAGCCAAGTGCATGCGGACGGCTCGATTATAATCATGTCTCATCTTTCCTCTGACTTTATTTTTATTCGTATGGCTGTATGGTAAACCAAATTTCACTGTATCAATTGGTGCATGTGACAATAAATGTGAACTTGAACTTGAACTTGGTTAGCGCACAACGAAAAAGCTTTTCACCTTACACATGACAATAAACTAAACTAAACGTTCTCCAGAGATTTGATTCAATTTATTGTCATTGCACTTTTCAGTGCAACGAAATGGTTTAGCCTGCAGTCATAACATAGAATAAATAACAAACACTCAACACAGTTTAAGTCCCAAAGTCATTGTCTCTTCCCTCCTTGCTCTCCCTCTGCGCTGAGGCAATCCAAGCCTCCGATGTTGTGACCCCGCCGGGTGATGGTAGGTAAGTCCCGCGGCGGAATCCGTGCTCCGCAAGCGGGCCGGTTCAAATTCCGCGGCCCGGGGCGGTGCTGCCTGACCCACACTTTGTGTCCTTTTATGTAAACCAGCATCTCCAGTTCCTTGTCTCTGCAGGCAACATTGTTCCTGTTCCTTGTTGCTGCATGCAACAATGTTCCTGTTCCTCGTTGCTGCATGCAACAATGTCCCTGTTCCTTGCTGCTGCATGCAACAGCTATGTCCCTGTGATTTTGCTTTGCATTCACACTGTGATCATAACCTAAATCACATATCACTAATTCTGAGTCCAGTATCAGAATCTCATGGAATTGCTCAGACAGGACTAGCATGGTGACAATGAGCTGAAGGGCCACCTTCTGTTGCAGTAAATACGTACATTATCTGCTTTGTGTGAGGAACAGTCTTTAATTCTTCTTTTAATAAGAGGATTTTGCTGGAGAGCTACAAAGTTCACATGAAGAACATCTCTGAAATCTTTACATTTCTAGTTTTATATTTTTATTTGTTTCTTTTTGGGAGTTTCCTTTTAACATTTTTTTTATATTCGTATGTCCTGCATTTAAGATAATGCATGACCAGTTTGTACTTTATTGAATGGACTTATTTTGTTTTCTTTACCTGTAGACAGAGGAGGCTAAGTTGGTTCGGGTTCAACTGGAACTGGCACAGGTGAAGGCAGATATCGAGAGGAGAATCCATGAAAAGGAAGAGGAATTCGAAACCACCAGGTATGCAGGATTATAAGATTATTTTAAATGTATCCATTTTATTAAGTACGCCTTAGGTAGAGTCCTGCACCAATTACGCAATACATGTCTCAACTCAAATTAACCATTGCTTAATGTCATGGGCAGCACAGTGGCGCAGCTGGCAGAGCTGCTGCATCACAGCGCCAGGGGGCTCTCTGTGTAGAGTTTGCACGTTCTCGCCTGTGACCATGTGGGTTTCCTCCAGGTGCTCCTGGCTTCCTCCAACATCCCAAAAACATGCACATTTGTAGATTAATTGGCTTCTGTAAATTGCCCTTGGTGTGTGGGGAGTGGATAGAATAGAACTATGCACTCAATGGGCCGAAGGGCCTGTTTCTGTGCTGTATCTCTAAATCAAACTACACCAAATTGTCATCATGATTGCAGCAGCATCCATTTCATACTTGGCTCTCTGACTCTCACAACTGCCAGCGTTCCCTGACAGAGAACATTGTGTGTAGACATCACTGTGATATTTCACCGGGAAGTAGGAAACCTGCGCTTCAAATGCCACCTTCTCCAATGAACTTGCAGAAAGAACCACCAGCGTGCCATTGAATCGCTGCAGGCCAGCTTAGATGTTGAATCGAAGGGCCGTGCTGAGGCTCTCAGGCTGAAGAAAAAGATGGAGTCCGATGTGAACGAGATGGAGATCCAGCTGGAGCATGCAAACAAGAACAATGCCGAGCTGGTCAAGACCCTAAAGAGACTCCAGCAGCAACTCAAGGTAGATACGAGCTGACGTCTTTTCTTTCAAGGGAATACTAGGACATGTATTTCTAGAGAAGGTAGTGAGAGGCATAGATAGTGTAGACAGTCAGGACCTTTTTCCCCAGGATGTAAAATGTCAACGACTAGAGGGCACAGCTTTAAGGTAAGAGGGGGAAAGTTTCAAGATGTGCGGGCTGGTTTTATTACACAAAGGGTGATGGGTGCTTAGACCAGAAGACACAGCCTCAGAATAAAAGGATGTAACTTTAGAAAGAGATGAGGAGGAATTTCTTTAGTCAGAGGGTGGTGAAACTGTGGAATTCATTGCCACAGACTGCTGTGGAGGTCAAGTCAGTGGGTATTTTTAAGGCAGAGAAGGATTAAGGGTTAATAGGGGGAGAAGGCAGGAGAATGGGGTTGAGAGGGAAAGATAGATCAGCCAATGTAAAATTGTCTCTAGTGTGTGTAGGGTAGTGTTGTCGATGTGTGGGGATCGCTGGTTGGTGCGGAGTTGGTGGGCCGAAGGGCCTGTTTCCGCGCTGTATCGCTAAGCCAAAAGATGAAACTAAAAATTAGCAAGCAAACTTTGATTTGAAGCAGTTAATGACAATATTTGTGGCTGTGAGGCTGCTTTGAGGGAGGAATTTCAGAACTTAGGCCCAAGTAAAATTTAAAGCCTGTCTGCTCATGATTGAACAGTGAAAATATGGAGCGCGGAGCTAGTCAGGGTCGGAAGGCCACAGTGCACGGTGCACATGACTTCTGGGACGTGTGGGGCGTGGAGAGATTTGGTGGTGAAGTTCAATTCAAGGAGTTGGCAGTCTCTCTTGTGATGGAACAAAATGGTCTTCTCGCCCCTCAGGAAACACAGGCTCAAATGGACGAGGACACCCGGCATCACGAGGAACTGCGCGAACAGTTCAACCTGTCGGAGCGGCGCATCAGCCTCCTGCAGACAGAGCTGGAGGAGCACCGCAACACGCTGGAATCTAGCGAGCGATCCCGCAAACTGACCGAGCAGGAGCTGGTGGAAGTGAGCGAGCGGTATAACGAACTCAACGTGCAGGTAACTAACTGCGAGTAAATGTCGTGAGAGCTAATCAAAAATTAACATTGCCGTCACACACACACACACACATGAAAGCAAAGGAAAATGATTTGAAAATTTCATGTGATAGGAGCAGAATCAGGCCATTCGGCCCATCAAGTCTACTCCACCATTAAATCATGGCTGATCTATCTCTCACCCCAACCCCATTCCCCTGCCTTCTCCCCATAACCCTGACACCCGTACTAATCAAGAATCTATCTCTCTGCCTTAAAATATCCATCGACTTGGCCTCCACAGCTGTCTGTGGCAAAGAATTCCACAGATTCACCACCCTTTGACTATAGATTGATGTTTATATAACTTGAAAGAGGATCTGGTTTGAACTCCAGAACACAATGATGGCATCATCATTTCTATTCCTCTCTGCCTATATCTTGCCCTTTAGCTGCTGGAGGTGAGAGTTGAGGCAGATACTAACACAACGTTTAGCAAACATTGGACAGGTTTAGAGGGAATTGGGCCAAACACAGGCAGGTGGGAGTAGTGTAGATGGGACATGTTGGGTAAGTTGGGCCGAAGGGCCTGTTTCCATGCTGTAAGATTCCATGACTCTATATGGGCTGTAACTCAAATGGATGTTCATGGTCACAGTGTCGAGAGCATAACTGACCTGCAGTGGTAGGTAGTTTACAAGTTGTGTCTCAGCTCTCAGGCTAACTGCAGTAAATACAACATCATCCTCCTAAAGTGGGACTGCTGCCCTTCGGAGTAGTTTATGATTCACTGCAGATTGCCTCTGTGCCACACTCCTCTTCTTGGGCATCTCACGGAATTGAGAATGACTAACCTGAAGTCCAGTTCCGTGTGGTCTGATGGGGTCGATGTGCACATTGCGGGCATGGTCATGAGGTTCTCAGCACCGTAACGAATGGTCCGTCTCCACCTTGAGTAGTCATGGATAGGTGGCGCTTTGGGTCGAGCAACCTTCTTCAGAATTATGAAGATTAGCCCCACTCCCCTGCAAGGTCTGCTGGAGGTGAGGAAAGATTAGAACCAGTGCAATAGCCTTGTTTGATACCAATCTCCACTAAGAATGGCTCTCTTCTCGACCTTTAAAAAGCATTTGGTCAGATATATGGTTAGGAAGAATTTAGAGCTATGGGCCAAATCTAGTCAAATAGGACTAGCCAAACAGGCCAAATTGGCCAGCTTGGACAAAGTGGGCCGAAGGGGGCTGTTTCCATGCTGTACAGCTCTATGAGCCATTCAATTCATGGTTTAAATGCCATTGTGAGGCAAGTATAAGATGGAGATGGATTTCTGAGGAGTGTATTCTAGTGTCCTTCCTGATCAGTTTTCAGTGCAACATAGCTAAATATTGGCCAGGCGTCTGGAATGCTGTGTGCGAATCAAGGTGATCAGGCAACACTCTTCCAAAGCAATCAAATTGGACAGAATAAATTGCCTTCAAACTTTCAATGTTCTTTCCCTTCAGAATAGCACCTTGCTGGTGTACAAGAGGAAACTAGAAGGGGATCTTCAGTCACTCACCAATGAACATGAAGAACTGATTCACGAGTTCCGATCTGCTGATGAGAAAGCCAAGAAGGCCATGAGTGACGTAAGTTCAGTCTAGAATCGCTCCACAATAGAAATACTCTTGCTAAATAGTTGTACATCATTCATTTCACTCAGCCAACATTATTCTTAAACTAATCAATTTTTGGTTTAATTTCCATCCATCATTATGCTTTTAATTTGAAATTACTGCCTCTGGTCCTTATTTTATGTTAATGATAAGTTACATTAAATATGACAAATTAATATTTTACAAATTGATGTCGAGTGGGTTTGATCAGTTCCGTGCCGTCGATGCCTGGATATGAACGTGGGCTGAATTTACAACCATTTTGTGCACATTTTGAAATGTTGATATTATTAATATTGAAAGTGCCTAATGAGCACAAAAGCCATTTAACCAAAGGCTGCTGATATAGTTTGACCTGAGTGGATTCGAAGTCCACCACAAGCAGTTACCTGAACGTCCCCTCTTTCTTCTTTGTCCAGGCCACCCGCATGGGCGAGGAACTGCGGCAAGAACAGGAGCACTGCATGCACCTGGAGAAGATCAAGAAGAACTTTGAGATCACCATCAAGGATTTGCAGGGAAAACTGGAGGAATCTGAGCAAATGGCCCTGAAGGGTGGAAGACGTATGATCCAGAAACTGGAGACAAAGGTGAGGAGAGAGCGAAGCGGCTGGGGGGGGGGGGGGGGGGGGGGGGGGGGGGGGGGGGGAAAATGTCACTGGGGCAAAGGATGACCTCAGAAGAAAATGGCCAGTTAATCACTGCAGAATTAGGCCATTCGGCCCATTGGATCTACTCTGACATTCAATCATGGCTGATCCATCTTTCCCTCTTAACTCCATTCTTCCCATAACCCTTGACAAAAATAGCGGAGTCATATGACAGTCCTGCCATCCTGGGAATTAACCCGGCAAACCTACACTGCACTCCCTCAATAGCAAGAATGTCCTTCCTCAAATTAAAAGCCGTCCAGTTATAACATCATGGGATAATGTGATCACTAAATTGGTGTTTTTGCTACAATCTAGATCAAGGAGCTGGAGTCTGAGCTGGACACAGAGCAGAAACGCCATGTGGAGACAGTGAAAAATCTGCGTAAGAATGAGCGCCGGCTGAAGGAGCTGATCTTCCAAACCGATGAAGATCACAAGACGAACCAACGCATGCAGGAACTGGTGGAGAAACTGCAGGCCAAACTGAAGAGCTACAAAAGGCAGATTGAAGAGTCTGTAAGTCATCTGTACATCCCTGACCTTGGAACTGTGTTTAGAAAAGCAAGCTATTCTGAATGTCCTCAGTCTGAATGTCCTTCATCAGGTCCCTCTTTAAAGAGCATTGTTACAGCCCACAAGTGCAGGCTTGATCCTCTTTAATAGCTCCTCTTTCGCTACAGTGGAAAGCTTTTCTCCTGTGTGCTCTCCAGTCAGTGGGAAGACTATTTACAATGAAGGCATCCAAGTATATGAATACAGGATAAAAGGAATAATGTATACAAATACAGGTTACAGGGAATAAAGATACAATTGAATTGCGATTCCATTTTATGAGACAATACAGTATATCCCACAACAGTGACTTTAGACTCTGGAGATACAGCGTACAGTGTGGAAACAGGCCCTTTGACCCACCGAGTCGCGCCGACCAGCAATCACCCCATACACTAGTACTATCCAATGTAAAGAATTGTCCATCCTAATGCCAACTGATTTGGACATTAATCCCCAACACCCATCTGAAGGACCAGTTGTGACTGTCCCAAACAAAGGACACCAGCTGGAAAAGAGTCAGTAAATATCGGTCGATTGGATCAATATTCACTGCTTCTAAGTGCTTATGTGTAGTGATACGTCCTGAACTGTATACAAAAAAAATAGTTTCACTGTACCTCAGCAGGTGTGACAAATACAGTGTCATTAAACCATTGTTTCTCTTGAACTCCTCATTCACAGGAGGAACAGGCTAACCAAAGCCTGGCCAAATACAGGAAGACTGTGCACGAGTTGGACGATGCCGAGGAGAGAGCAGGAATGGCAGAGTGTGCCCTGAACAAACTCCGCACCAGGAACCGCGTGTCCGCCAGCAAAAGTTTCAGCACCGTCGAGGTCATCCAGGTGTCCTCCAAATCTGCCCCCGAGGAGTAGGAAGGGCCTTGCCTCGTCTCGCCCAGTGGCCCCAACTTCAGTCACTCAGCAAAACCATGTGTAAAAGGCACATTAAAGTGTTGAACATTTCATTTGTTCCATGCCTCTGTATTCTTTACTGGCTCAGAATGTACAATAGATAGTCTGATTGAAAGATACAGCACGGAAACAGGTCCTTCAGTCCATGTCGAACATCCATCCATTTTCTCCAGCAACATTGGATAAAATCACCTTCAACATCAGCAGCTTAATTGATAAAATGGATCATCCATTTACACTAGTTTTATGTTATCCCACTTCTGTAACCATTCCCTACACTTTAGAGACAATTTACAGAGGCCAATTAATCTATAAATCTATTGGGGTGTGAGAGGAAAACAGAGCAACCGGAGGTAACCCACACGGTCGTAGCGAGAACATGCAAACTCCACACAGACAGCACCTATAGGAATGTGTAATAACTCTGAATCCGTACATGAGCATAAGTTGTTTAGTTGTATATAGTTGTATAAGTTGTAAAGAGTTTGTGGCAAGGGTGAGAGGGGTCAGAGATTATCTTAACCGCTCGCTTCCTGGCCCTTGCAGTGTACAGTTCGTCAATGGGGGAGAAGGTTGCAGCCAACAACCTTCTCGGCTGATCGAACGATGTGTCATGCTTGGTGGCTGAGCCAAAGCAGACCATGCTGGAGAAGGTGAGGACAGACTCTATGATGGCAATATAAAACTGGACCATTGCCTGTGGCAGATTGTGTTTTCTCAGCTGCCGCAGGCAAGTGGGACTAGTGTAGCTGGGTCATTGTTGGCCAGTGTGGGCAAGTTGGGCTGAAGGGCCTGCTTCCCTCTATGACTGTATCACTCTGTGACTCTAAGTACGTCCTCTGTTGGGCCTTTTTGACTATGGAGTTGATGGTGGCCTCCCATTGGACTGATGTTGGGCAGCAAGGAGGGGGGTGGGTAGTGGATAAGGGCTCAGTCTTTGCAGACTGGAGTCAGGCTGTAAGTGGGTGTGAAGCAGTGATTGGGGACGGGTCCAATCTTTGCAGACTGGAGTCAGGCGGAAAGTAGGTGTGAAGTGGTGATTTGGAGGAGGGGGTACGGGGGTTATGTTACTGTCTCTCGAACCTGCAGTAGAACTCATTCAGGTCGTTGGTCGGCTGACGATTGTCCAGGGAGCGGGGGGGGGTTTCCTCTTAAAGCTGGTGATTTCTTATAAGCCCTTCCACACTGAAGAAGAGTTATTAGCTGAGAACTCGCTCCTCAACTTCTCATTGTACCTTTCCTTGGCAGCTCTGATTCCTCTTCTCAGCTTGTACTTGACCTGCCTGTAGAGATCTGCATCCCCGCTCCTGTAGGCCTCCACTTTAGACTGGTGGGACTGTCTGAATTAGACAATAGACAATAGACAATAGGTGCAGGAGCACCTAGTTGAACGGGGTACTGATTGGGGATGATCAGCCATGATCACATTGAATGGCGGTGCTGGCTCGAAGGGCCAAATGGCCTACTCCTGCACCTATTGTCTATTGTCATCTCTGGAGAACATGGAGAGGTGATGTTTCACAGAGTGCTGGAGTAACTCAGCGGATCAGTCAGCATCTCTGGAGAACATGGAGAGGTGATGTTTCACAGAGTGCTGGAGTAACTCAGCGGGTCAGGCAGCATCTCTGGAGAACATGGAGAGGTGACATTTCAGGTCAGGACTTCTTCAGACTCAAGACTAAATTTGTTGATAAACATCAATGATTTACACAATACTAACACTCCGAAAAACCCAGATAATTCATGGCTTGACTGATGTATGTTTAATCGGACGTGATAAATCTCATTAAAAAATGCAGTTTCGTTTTAATAAAAGACAGTTTTTAATATCCCATAATACAATAATTTGAAAAAGAGAAATCTGACCCGTCTTTCGAAATATTTTTCAAATAAATTTAAATTTGGAAAAACATTCGCCTGACGGGGATTTTGCATGAATATTTTGCCCATTATAGTGTAAGTGCAATATTTCACCAGGCGTCTAATCATTTTTCTTCTAATCATTTGCATTTGTTGTTATGTTCCTCAAGGAAAGTTTCAACCACAGAGGTGTCCTATCAATAATTCAATTATTCTTAATATTTTGTCTGAAGAAGTCTGACAAAACATTTTAGTCTGAAGAAGGGTCTCAACCCGAAATGTCACCTATTCCTTCTCGCCAGAGATGCTGCCTGTCCCGCTGAGTTACTCCAGCATTTTGTGTCTATCTTGTTAATATTTTGCATACTTCATAAGCAAGGTAACAAATGGCAAATGTGGCTTCTCAATTGTGTGAGACACCTTCTGCTTCAAGAACATATTATTTTTCTAAGTGTTGGTCTCCTCTGAGATTGAGGTAATTTACATTTCAAGATTTGAATACATTTGCAGAATAGTATGTGAGATTTTCTGACAAAAGTATCAGCGTTAATACAACAATTGAACAGACCTCAATACAAAACATCAATATAAATGCACAGTTAGAGCGAGAGGCATGGGAATTAAACTGACAACTGATTGAAAAGACACACATGGTATATCTAGCATCAGAATGACACAGCGCAGACTGGCTCTTTGTAAGAGGTGTCCAATACATTCATCTGTCTGATTTGCTTCCCGAGCCCAGTAATTTAGCTGTGCTCATGTTCTTAATCAAACCACTTTAGTAAATCATTTTAGAACCTTTTCTGTCAGCCTTTAAGGCAGTGAACTTGGATTCAAACAAATCAGAGTGAAATAATTGTCCGAATTTCATCTCACTCCTTTGCCTTATATTTGAGTCCTGGGTTATTGATCCATTTATCCATCAGAACATTTTATCCTCAATTAAATTGTTCTTAATTGTACACACTTTTTCATAACGTCACTCTCGCCATGGACACAGAACATCCCTCTTCACTGCTGATCAAAACAGAATGGCAGCATTTCTCTGTTTTAGTAAGATCAGTAAACAAGGGGAATTGTCAACAATCAACTAACACGAGCAGCTAATAGAGCAATGTATCAAAAGTCATCAAAACTCAGCAGGTCAGGCAGCATCTCTGGTCATATAGAGTGAAAATAGCGTGGAATCAGGCCCTTCGGCCCAACTTGCCCACATCGACCAACATGCCCCATCAACACCAGTCTCACCTGCCCATGTTTGGCCCTTATCCCTCTAAAACAGTCCTATCCATGAGCTTGTCTAAATGTTTCCTTAATGTTGCAATAGTACCTGCCTCAACTACCTCCTCTGGCAACTTTTTCTATACACACACCACCCTTTCTGTAAACAGAGTTACCCCTCAGGTTCCTATTCAGGTCCCGTAGTATGTCTACGGCCAAACTAGCCTGAAAACGCTCAATCTCGTCTAATCTCGAAAGCTAAACAGGCTCAGGTCTGGTTAGTACTTGGATGGGATTCCGCCTGGGAATACCAGATGCCGTAGATTTGGGGCGGCACGGTGAAGCAGCGGTGGAATTGCATCATCACAGAGCCAGAAACCCTGGTTCAATCCTGACTACGGGTGCTGAATGTATGGAATTTGTACATTCTCCCAGTGACCTGTGTGGGCTTTCTCCGGGAGCTCCAGTTTCCTCCCACACTCCTACAGGTTTGTAGGCTCATTATCTTGGTAAAATTATAAATTGTCCATAGTGTGTAGGATAGTGTTATTGTGCGGGGATTGTTGTTCGACACAGATTCGGTGGGCCGAAGGGTTTGTTTCCACACTGTATCTGGAAACTAAACTAAATCTTTCTCTCCTCACCTTAGAAACATAGAAACATAGAAATTAGGTGCAGGAGTAGGCCATTCGGCCCTTCGAGCCTGCACCGCCATTCAATATGATCATGGCTGATCATCCAACTCAGTATCCCGTACCTGCCTTCTCTCCATACCCCCTGATCCCCTTAGCCACAAGGGCCACATCTATACTCAAATCCTTTTGCAATGAAAGCTAACATACCATTCGCTTTCTTTACTGCCTGCTGCACCTGCATGCCTACCTTCAATGACTGGTGTACCATGACACCCAGGTCTCGCTGCATCTCCCCCTTTCCCAATCGGCCACCATTTAGATAAACCTATGTCCTCTGGATCTCGATTCCTCTACTCTGGGCAAGAGTAATGTATTGCCCGATCTATTCGTCTCGTGATTTTGTACACCTCTATAAAATCGCCCCCCACCCACTTGTGCTCAATGGAATAAAGTCCAAGCCTGCTCAACCTCTCTCTATATATAGCTCAAGACTCTAGAGTCCTGGCAACATCCTAGTAATTTTTTTCTGCACCCTTTCCTACTGGACAATATCTTTCCTAAAACATGATGCTCAAAACTGAACACAATACTCTAAATTTGGCTCCGTCAAGGTCTTATTTAACTGCAACATGACCTCCCAACTTCTTTACTCGGAAGGACACAAAGTGCTGAGGTCATTCAGCAGGTCAGGCAGCATCTCTGGAGAGAAGGAATAGGTGACATTTTGGGTCAAGGCCCTTCATCCTGACCATCTTCTCAAGGTATGCCTACTTTGAAGAAATTCTCATCTGCTCAAGGTCAGGCAGCATCTTTGGAGAACATGGGAATGTGCCAAGTGTGTGTGGGAAGGGACTGCAGTTGCTGGTTTAGACAGAAGGTCGACACAAAATGCTGGAGTAACTGCTGGAGAAAAGGTATAAATTATGTTTCAGGTTGAAATGCTTCTTCAGACTGAGAGTTAGCGGAGAGGGGGACATCGAGATATGGACAGGTAAGGTGTGAAAACAACAGATCAAAGCAGACGATGATCAAGGAAATGTACAATGGTTCATTGTTAACTGAGGGCAAGGTGACAAGGCCGCATACAATCAGTAAAATTAATCAGGTGAAACCGGTGGGAGAACTAGGGTGGGGGAGGAACAGAGAGCGAGGGAAAGCAAGGGTTATTTGAAGTTAGAGAAATCAATTTTCATTTGTGTAAGCTGCCCAAGCTTTATATGAGGTACTGTTCTTCCAATTTTTGTTGGGTCTTACTCTGACAGTGGAGGAAGCTCAAGGCAGAAAGGTCGGTATGGGTAGGAAGGAACTGCAGATGCTGGTTTGCACCAAAGATAGACACAAAATGCTGGAGTAACTCAGCAGAACAGACAGCCTCACTGGGTAGAAAGAATGAGTGACGTTTCGGGTCGAGATCCTTCTTCAGACTGAGAGTCAGGGGAGAGGGAGACACAGAGACAAGGAAGTGTAAGGTGTGAAAACTAGACATCAAATGGGATGGAGATCACGGAACATGTGGAATAGACCATTGTTAGCTGGGAGAAGCTGACAATGATGCATACAGGGATAAAATGTAATCAGGGGATATTCATAGAGTGATACAGCGTGGAAACAGGCCCTTCGGCCCAACTTCCTCACACCGGCCAACACATCCCAGCTACACTAGTCCCACTTGCCTGCGCTTGGTCCATATCCCTCCAAACCTGTCCTCTCCATGTACCTGTCTAACTGTTTCTCAAATGTTGGGATAGTCCCAGCCTCAACTACCTCCTCTGGCAGGTTGTTCCATACACCCGTCTGAAAAAGTTACCCCTCAGATTCCTACTAAATCTTTTCCCCTTAACCTTGTCAGACTGGTCTGAAAGTGGGATGAGAGTGGGATGGAGAGATAGGTTATTTGAAATGAGAGAAGTCAATGTTCATACCGCTGGGGTGTAGAAACATAGAAAATAGATGCAGGAGTAGGCCATTCGGCCCTTCGAGCCTGCACCGCCATTCAATATGATCATGGCTGATCATCCAACTCAGTATCCTGTACCTGCCTTCTCTCCATACCCCCCTGATCCCTTTAGTCACAAGGGCCACATCTAACTCCCTCTTAAATATAGCCAATGAACTGTGGCCTCAACTACCTTCTGAGGCAGAGAATTCCAGAGATTCACCACTCTCTGTGTGAAAAATGTTTTCCTCATCTCGGTCCTAAAAGATTTCCCCCTTCTCCTTAAAATGTGTCCCCTTGTCCTGGACTTCCCCAACATCTGTCTCCTCAGATCCTGGTGACCTTCTACCGCTGCACCATCGAGAACATCCTTACCAACTGTATCACAGTATGGTATGGCAACTGCTCTATCTCCGACCGGAGGGCATTGCAGAGGGTGGTGAAAATTGCCCAACGCATCACCGGTTCCTCGCTCCCCTCCAATGAGTCTGTCCAAAGCAAGCGTTGTCTGCGGAGGGCGCTCAGCATCGCCAAGGACTGCTCTCACCCCAACCATGGACTGTTTACCCTCCTACCATCCGGGAGGCTCTACAGGTCTCTCCGTTGCCGGCCCAGCAGGTCCAGGAACAGCTTCTTCCCTGCGGCTGTCACACTACTCAACACTGTGCCTCGGTGACTGCCAATCACCCCCCGAACACTCCTCCTACAGGAAAAAAGAAGTCTATGACTGTATGCATGTAAATAGATTTATTTATTGAAATCATATTCTATGCCGCTCTTCCAGGGAGATGCTAAATGCATTTCGTTGTCTCTGTACTGTACACTGACAATGACAATTAAATTTGAATCTGAATCGGGAACAATCTTCCTGCATCTTGCCTGTCCAACCCCTTAAGAATCTTGTTTAAGAGGGAACTGCAGATGCTGGAGAATCGAAGGTTACACAAAAAAAGCTGGAGAAACTCAGCGGGTGCAGCAGCATCTATGGAGCGAAGGAAATAGGCAACGTTTCGGGACGAAACCCTTCCGGGTTTCGGCCCGAAACATTGTCTATTTCCTATTTAGTCGCCTATTTCCTTCGCTGCATAGATGCTGCTGCAAAAAAGCTGGAGAAACTCAGCGGGTGCAGCAGCATCTATGGAGCGAAGGAAATAGGCAACGTTTCGGGACGAAACCCTTCCGGGTTTCGGCCCGAAACATTGTCTATTTCCTATTTAGTCGCCTATTTCCTTCGCTCCATAGATGCTGCTGCACCCGCTGAGTTTCTCCAGCTTTTTTGTGTAACCCTTAAGAATTTTGTAAGATTCAGATTCAATTTTAATTGTCATTGTCAGTGTACAGTACAGAGACAACGAAATGCATTAGACAACGAAATTTCTAAGTTTCTATAAGATCCCCCCTCAATCTTCTAAATTCTAGCGAGTACAAACCGAGTCTATCCAGTCTTGTGAGCTGCCCAAGGTGCTGTTCCTCCAATTTGAGTTGGGGCCTGTGACGCAGGTGGAGTAGGCCCAGGACACAGAGGTCAGTGTGGGAAGCGGCCAGGAGCTGGGAGACTACAACTCCCAGAGTGCACCGGCGGGTTGCGGCTGCGGCTGACGTCAGGCGGAGAGCGCGTGTGCGTCAGTTCCTGCCGGTGAGGCCGGGGCCCTGGGCTGCGGAGTGGGATTTGGACTCGGCGACGGGCGGGCGGACAGACAGCAGCACGGTGAGGGGTGAGGCAGGGCCAGCGGGGCGGGCAAGGCCGGGCGGTCTTGTCAGCCCCGGCCGCTTGTGACGATTGAGGCAGTGGGTGGGTGGGCGGAGGCGGCGCTGCGTCGGGATCGGCCTCTCCTCAACAGCCCTGGGAGTTGGTGCGAAGAACTCCTTCCCCAGAGGGACAGGAGGTGAGGGGGGGAGGGGAGGGACTGGGGACTTGTCAGACCCGGGTGCCAGCTGTAACACCTGGCAACTGTGGGCAGGCAGCCCAACCTTGGCACCGGGCACCTTCCTCTGAGCGTGCGTACACTCACACACTGTTATCCCTACTTAATTTTACCATCACTCATAGAAACATAGAAATATATCCCATAGAAATTAGGTGCAGGAGTAGGCCATTCGGCCCCTTCGAGCCTGCACCGCCATTCAATATGATCATGGCTGATCATCCAACTCAGTATCCCGTACCTGCCTTCTCTCTCCATACCCCCTGATCCCTTTAGCCACAAGGGCCACATCTAACTCCCTCTTAAATATAGCCAATGAACTGGCCTCAACTACCCTCTGTGGCAGAGAGTTCCAGAGATTCACCACTCTCTGCGTGAAAAAAGTACTCCACCATATATCCCACTAACCCATCATATATCCGACTTTAACGCTGCAATCTAAAACCAGCTCTTGCTGTTGGATATATCCCTTGCCCCTTATATACCCCCTTGCCCGAGGATAGATGTATCACAGCACTCTAACACTAGCCCTTACCCCTGCATATATCCTGTGCCCCGCACATATATAGGGTGCCTAGCGCATAAAACCCCATATCCCCATATACACCTTGCCCCAGGATGTATCCCACTGTACCCTTGTGCTCTAAAACCAGCCCTTGCGTATTTCCCCATGTGAACTACATATATCCTGCTGAACCCCCTGTACTCTAAAATGAGCTCCCACCCCAACATATGTCCCTCTTTCCTAGATGTACCCCACTGCTAGAAAATCAGCCTTCATTTCTGCACATATCTCACTGCACCCTCTCTAAAATCAGATATCTATGATATATCCCACTGTACCCTATGAGATATTACACTGTATTCTCTGCACTCAAAAATCAGCCAACACTGTGTACATATCCTGCAATAACCCCTCAAAAAGGGCCCCACCTTTGGACATATCCCAATGTATGCCCTGCCTTTCAGAAACTGGCTTTTACCCCTGAATATATCCCACCATACCCCATCCAAAGTTCAGTTGAGTTTAGTCTGTTGTCACATGTACCGAGATACAGTGAAAAGCTTTTGTTGCGTGCTATCCAGTCAGCAGAAATTTAAATTGTATAAATACATGATATGGTAATAACGTTTAGTGCAAGGTAAAGCAAAGTCTGATCAAGGATAGTCCGTTAACAGTTGGGAAGAAACTGTCCCTGAATCTGGTGGTGTGCGTTTTCACACTTCTATACCTTTGCCTGATGGGAGAAGAAGAGGGTGTGACTCATCCTTGATTATGCTGCTAGCCTTGTCGAGGCAGCGTGAGATATGAATGGAGTCAATAAAAGGGAGGTTGGTTTGTGCGATTGTCTGGGCTGCGTCCATAATTCATTGCAATTTCTTGCGGTCTTGGATGGAGCTGTTCGCAAACCAAGCTGTGATGCATCCTGATAAAATGCTTTCTATGGTGCATTGGTAGAAGTTGGTGAGAGTTGTAGGGGACATGCCAAACTTCCGAAGCCTTCTAAGGAAGTAGAGGCATTGGTGTGTTTTATTGGTTGTTGCTTCATATATGGGTCACCCAAGAGAAGCTCTTGGTGATATTGTCTCCTGAGAATTTGATGTTTTCAGCCATCTCTACTTCGGCACTTTGGGGTATGTGTACCACTTTGCTTCCTGAAGTCGATCACCATCTCCTTTGTTCATATCCTCACCGCCTCTTGCAAGGCCCCTGGTTGTCCTCTCGCTTGCTTGAATGCATTTCGTTGTCTCTTAATGCATTTCGTTGTCTCTGCTTGAAAGACAATTAAAATTGAATCTGAATCTGAAAGGCTCTAGCTGAAGTACATAAGAAATAATAGTTAGAGTTTGTCACTCAGCACCATGTACTTGAGCTGCCAGAGATTCCAAAGATTGACGACTCGTATTTCCTCTCTTCTGCCCTGAATGGCCATCTGTTTGAGTTGAGACTGACCCCTCCCATTCTTAACTGTTCAATGAAGAGGAATATTATTCCTGTAAGAATTTTGCATGTTTCAATTAGATCGCCTTCCATTCTCCTAAATGCAAGAGAGTTTAGGCTCAATGTACTTCAGCTCTTGTCACACAACAAACCCTACATACCAACAATCTTGATCCTTCCTCACAGCCACCCGAGGCACCTCTAGCCCTCACTGATAGCCGCCTCTCGGGACCCGTCACCTATCCACCCAATCCCAGCTTGCTTGTCTCTGCACCAAAGCTATGAAGCAAACCAGTGACCTGGATTGCTTCCGTCAGTTGCGGTTCCTTGAAGGATATGTATTGTGGATGAAAAAATACAGTGAAATATCTCGTGGACATTGTGTTATGGAATGGTTTAGACATTTTCTAAAAATGTGTAACGTATTAATATAGTTTACGTTTTTCCCCAAAATTATGAGAGCGTGTACTGACCTGGGCAAAATACCTTGAGGAATAAAAATTCTCTAACTTCAAATATCTCTAAACTCCCCCAAACAAGTCATACCAGCTTCTCGTTTTCGCCCAACAAACAGCTAACAATGGCCTGCTTCCTTTATCATTGTTACTTTTTTGCATATCTTTCATTCATTGTTCTTTATCTCTCTACATCACCATCTATATCTCTTCAGAGATGCTGCATGCCCTGCTGAGTCACTCCAGCTTTTTGTGTCTATCTTCGGTTTAAACCAGCATCCTTCCTACGCGAATAAAAGTATTTGTTACCTTTCCCCAACTTTATTGGTCATGCCTGCAGCTTTTTTTTGTAGTGCATTCCATAATTTAAGTTGATCCTTAATTCATCTTGGGCTGTTGTGAACATTGGAAATCCAGTGTTTCGGATGAGTTCTGTGCCAGCATGTGTCCTGTAATATAATGAGATTGTGACTGGCTCGAAGCAAGTGGGCAATCAATACTATTGTAATATAATAGCAGTCAGTGTCACAACCATATCATTTGAATTGCGTATAGAAACTAAAACTATTGATTCAATAGTTTTAGTTTCTGCTATTGTATTATAATCCTCCCACCTGAGATCAAGAGCTGTGAACTGTACAGTTATTGTATTCTTGGCATGAGACAACCATTTAGATTGAATATAGTTCAGACATTCTTTGTTTAAAATCCAGACTAGGATTCTTCTCTGGAGGCAACTTGTTTCTTAACCTCAGTATAGTTATGCTCTTTCTGTTCCCAGTATTTGTATGCATCTGAAGATACAAAGTGCTGGAGTTACTCAGCAGATCAACAGGGGCAGCCCAGTGGTGCAGCGACAGAGCTGGGTTCAATCATGACTGCGGGGTGTAGGAAAGAACTGCTGATGCTGGTTTAAATTGAAGGTAGACACAAAATGCTGGAGTAACTCAGCGTGGCAGGCAGCGCCTCTGGAGAGAAGGAATGGATGACATTTCGGGTCAAGACCCTTCTTCAGGCTGCGCGGTGCAGTCTGTACGGCATTTGTAAGTTTTCCCTGTAAGCGCGAGGGTTTTCTCCCACAGTCTTAGATGTTCAGGTTTTTAAGTTAATCGGCTTCTGTAAAATTGTTCCCAGTGTGTAGGATAATTCTAATGTAGGGAGTAAGTCGTCAAGTCAATTTTATTCGTCACATACACATACGAGATGTGCAGTGAAATGAACAGTGGCAATGCTCGCGGACTTTGTGCAAAAACAAACAAACAACCAAACAAACTACAAACAGAATGGAACAGTATCACATATTATTTTACATATTAAATATTGTGGGCGGAAGGAAAAAGGGAAAAAAAACAGCACTTTTATTTTTAAAAAAGCAGTAGAGTGGTACAGTAAAAGTTAGTCTCTGGTGAGATAGGAGTTTACAGTCCTAATGGCCTCTGGGAAGAAACTCCTTCTCAACCTCTCTGTTCTCACAGCATGGCAATGGAGGTGTTTGCCTGACCGTAGCAGCTGGAACAGTCCGTTGCAAGGGTGGAAGGGGTCTCCCATGATTTTATTAGCTCTGGAGTTGCACCTCCTGATGTATAGTTCCAGAAGGGGGGACGAGTGAAGTTCCCATAGTGCGTTCGGCCGAATGCACTACTCTCTGCAGAGCCTTCTTGTCCTAGGCAGAGCAATTCCCAAACCAGATGGTAATATTTCCGGACAAGATGCTTTCCACAGCCGCTGAGTAGAAGCACTGGAGGATCCTCGGAGACACTCTGAATTTCCACAATTGCCTGAGGTGGTAAAGGTGCTGCCTTGCCTTACTCACGAGTGCTGAGGCGTGTGATGCCCATGTCATATCCTCAGAGATGTGGACTCCCAGATATTTAAAACAGCTCACCCTGTAATCACTGGACTCGGTGGGCCGAAGGGTCTGCTTCCACGCTGTATCTCTAAAGTAAAGTAAAGGTTAGGGACTGCTCCTAAAATCACTTTTGAATGGATTGATTTATTCATCTGATAATAAACAGAGCACCAGCATTGTTGCAGTATTGCTTTGGGAGTATTGCATTGGGACATTCTGAAACTCGTCTCTAAGTCAAGCCAGACGTTCACAACATAACACAGAATTGTCCATTCGTTCTCAGAAATCGTATTTTTAATGTTCTTGCAACTGTGTACAAACGCATATGTATCCACCACCTAGTTGACGTGCTTCACAATGGCTAATATTTTAAAACTAGAAACACCATTGAGTCACTGCCTATTTATTTATACGTTTTGGTTGTGAATCTCGAATTGTTTTGTAACAATCCCAACAATTGGCAGACAAACTTGTTCTCTGTTTATTATCAGCGGAGTAAATCAAATATACAAAAGTAAAGGGCCTGCCCCACTAACGCAACTTTTATGCGACTGTCAAGCTCGAGGGCACTCGCCTGAAAAACCTTGAGCTGGATCGATCGTGAGCGATGAAACCGCGAGCCGGATCGACCATCTGCACACACGCACACGCACACGCACACACACACACACACACACACACACACACACACACACACACACACACACACACACACACACACACACACACACACACACTGGCACACACACACCTATGTTGAGTCCTTTAGAGAACGCGAGGGGGGGGGAGAGAAGGGGGAAAGAAGGAGTGGAGACACTTTTAAGAAGCCAGACAACTTTTAGTAAAGTTTGGCAGGCATTTAACATTACCGGTCGGTTTACTTACCTTTTTTTTCTCAACGAGCTTAACCTTTGACTACCTTCGATTACCTTTGATTGCCTTCGATTACCTATGATAGCATTACGACCTACCTTGACTAAACCTGCAACCTTATTTTATTCGGGGGCATTTTTCAGCATGTTGAAAAAAACGGCGCGACCTAGCTGAGTCCTCGAGCGGGGACTACTCTCGAGCATGAAGGAGAGTTACAAAGACCTTGGACCTCCTAGGACCTTGTGTCGACCATGCTGCGAATATGTGTCGAGGGCAAACTCTTCTAAACTCATGAATTAGGTCGCCGCAATGGGACAGGCCCTTAACCCTTGCATCCCCTCTCTTTCCATCACTCTCCCACCCAGTTGTACTCACTTCAAAGTTGTCTTGTTGAGTCTCATTGTCTGAAACTCATTTTCACCTAGCCCTCTGCTAACAATGACCTGTTTCCTTTATCCTCGTTACATTTTTTGCATATCTTTAATTCATTTGTTCTATATCCATCTCTTTCACCTATATCTCTTGTTTCACTTTCCCTGACTCTCAGTCCGAAGAAGGATCTCGACTCGAAATGTCACCTATTTCCTTTCTCCAAGGATGCTGTCTGACCGGCTGAGTTACTTCAACTTTTTGTGTCCATCTTCAGTTTGAACCAGCATCTGCAGTTCCTTTCTACGTACAAAAGAAATTGTAGGAACAGGCCTTTGATCTCATCTGCGTTGGGTGATTAATGCTAGACAACAGAAAGATTGCTACATTTTATTGTCACATGTACCTAGGTAGAGTGAAATTCATTTTTGCATGGTAAAATCTTCTGTAAAAATCTTTGTATACATAGGCACAATCATACTTGAATACAAGACTATAAGGATAGTAGATCACACTAAGACAGTACACAAGTTGCCACGTTTCCAGCACCATCTTGTACCCTTCATGTTTAAAGTTTAATAAATGTAGTCTTTAGTGTACAGTGTATAAGTGTAGTGTCACAATGGGTCCTGACAATCTCACTTCTGTATCTTTCTTTTAATTCTCTTCCCCTTTGTTTTATACTTGCGGCCTTTAGTCCGTGATCCTTCCATCAAGGTGAATAGCTTCCCGCTATCCACTCGGCCTAATACCTGCTCATTTTATATATTTATTTTGGCCATTTAGAACGGAGACGAGGTAAAACTTTATCACCCAGAGTTGTAAATCTGTGGAATTCTCTGCCTCAGAAGGCAGTGGAGGCCGATTCTCTGGATGCTGTCAAGAGAGAGTTAGATAGAGCTCTTAAAGATTGCGGAGTCGAGGGATATGGGGAGAAGGCAGGACCAGGGTACTGATCAGTGGATGATCAGCCATGAACACAGTGGATGATCAGCCATGAACACAGTGAAGGGGGAGTGAAGGGCTGGCTCGAAGGGCCGAATGGCCTACTCCTGCACATATTGTCTATCTCAGACATCTCCTCTAAAGAAAACACACCCAGCCTCTCAAATCCTTGTAACTGTAGTCCCTCATTCCAGGAATAATTCTTTTCTCAAGTCTTGCTGGAAAGGGTTTGCATGCTTACTGTAATGTGTTGACCAGAATTGAACACTGTATTCCAGTTGAAACGCATCTACTGTTTCTTAACTTTAACTAGTTTGAACTCTCTGTGACATCTCTCTCTGGCAATATGATGTGGAATACTGTGGCATTCTCTTTGTTCACTGCCGCCAGCCTTTTCTTCTCCTTCCTTCCCTGTAGTTCCCAGACACTTAAAATATCTCCAATATTTAATGCACAAACCAGTATCCTTGAATCAAGTTTTTGTTATTATGATTATGTCAGTGTTACGTGGGTATCAGTGAAAACTCAACTCGCCTATCCTACTTGCCCCTCCAAGCATGTTTACAGTCAGGCCTCTTTGCCCCACCATGTCCACTCCGATCTTTTTGTACAAGTCCTCCCCAGTTACAACGGGGTGGGTCCCATTCCTCAGAACTGTTTGTATCCCGAAATGTTTGCATGTTGGAAATGTGGCCCTATGCCAATATATTTAGATAAAAGTAAAGGCCAGCCAACGGCAACATATGGTTTATGCAGAGCATTTAACTCAGCCATTCAGATGCTGCTGCATACTGAGTTAACACTTGGCAGAAGATACCTGCAGCAGCTGGCAATTTCATACAAACGGCCAATGGCTCTTTATTGTCACAGGTACCGTGAAATTATTTTTTTGCATACAGTGTTGAACACTTTTAATATACATATGCAGAGACCAAGCGTAGGCTTGGCGATCGTTTCGCCGAACACCTCCGCTCGGTCCGCATTAACCAACCTGATCTCCCTGTGGCTCAGCGCTTCAACTCCCCCTCCCATTCCGAATCCGACCTCTCCGTCCTGGGCCTCCTCCATAGCCAGAGTGAGCACCATTGGAAATTGGAGGAGCAGCACCTCATATTCCGCTTGGGCAGTCTGCACCCTAGTGGCATAAACATTGAATCCTCCAATTTCCGGTAGCCCTTGCTGTCTTCTCCCCTTCTCAGTTCT
Source organism: Leucoraja erinaceus (assembly GCF_028641065.1). Taxonomy (NCBI): domain Eukaryota; kingdom Metazoa; phylum Chordata; class Chondrichthyes; order Rajiformes; family Rajidae; genus Leucoraja; species Leucoraja erinaceus. The sequence goes on from NC_073396.1 coordinate 4,865,006, forward strand.
CCCTCAGCCCCCGGGCTCCTCCTCTTCCTTTTTCCTTTCTTCTCCCCATCCCCCCCCACCCACCCCCACATCAGTCTGAAGAAGGGTTTTGGCCCGAAACGTTGCCTATTTCCTTCGCACCATAGATGCTGCTGCACCCGTTGAGTTTCTCCAACTTTTTCGTGTACCTTCGATTTTCCAGCATCTGCAGTTCCTTCTTTAAAAAAAAAATCCAAGTAGAAGATATCCGTTGCTTAAAGCCCAAACTTCCATTATGTCATGTTTTAATCTGAACAAATTTAAGCACATTTATTACAGCTCCATAACAGAGGACTTGCTGACTTACGAGGTATTCCCAGGGACAGATTTATACACGGGCTTCAAGTGGTGCTGGACGACCATCAATTTGGCGGTGAAAGATACTTGTTGGTGTCCCAGCAGAACGAGATGCCTGTCAGGGAATGTTGCCAGTTGGCCAGCTCCAGACTGCAGGAGCGTGCGCTGAGGGACGCACTGAAGCTTGGTGCATCCAATGCCAAGGCTCTGTGGGGCGGAGGACTACAGTCTGGGGTCCCTCAAACAAGGGAAGGGATATCACCCCAGGGGGGCCACATGAGCGGCAAGGGTGTTTTCCTGAAGGATAGGTGTGCACACGACTGAGTATGACACTATTGAATGCATAGACACTGAGAATATATGAAGAGTTTGTGCATTGAATATATTTTTCATTCTGAATAAAGTATAATTTTGAAATAAAACGTTATTGAGTAGCTACATGTTATTGTAGGCAGATAATTGGTAGTCTGCTCTGACTTCCTAACTCCACCCATTTAAACATCTTATCAACTCCTCCTAGATTTTCGCCAGATCTGTTAATAATGGCAATGCTTATTTAAAGCGCAAGGAAAAGAAAGAGCATAGTTATCCAGCACCTGCAGTTCCTTTTTATTACTTTATAGCATAGGAGTTACTCTGTGTGGGCCATCCTATGCCGTGCAACCTTCAAAAACACAACCCTGTCTATCTTGAGTTGTAATGGTGGAATGCTGTGTAGGTGTTGCAGGAAATTTAGACATTTTTGTTGGGTTCCAATGAAGAATTACTTCAACATAGCTGACATTGAGAATTTGAGCTTTACCTGCTTCTCGGAATCCTTCATTATAGTTATGAATATATAATTGAATAAAACCACTATTGGTTATCAATGAAGCTGATCAGCAGATTTGAATTTTTTTCATTTGAATTCAGGAAAAAAAAATTTGGCCTAATTGTGGGGCTGTTGCTTGTTATTCTTGAAGTGATGGATTGTGATCTCTTGCACTTGCCTGAGGTGGCAATTGTTGCTTTTGCCTAAGGTCCTGTCTGGAAGAAAGCCTGGTGTATCATTTGCTCGATTCACCACTAAATTATCAGCCTTTATAACAGGCTTAAAATGCTTGTCCCACTTGGCAATTATTTTTTTGGCGACTGCTGGCATCATTGACTGATCAGGTCACCGAAAAATTAGTGGCGTGATGCGGCATGATGACATATTGACGTGCGGTGTTTTTTCAAGTGTCGCAACATTTTTTGTCCCTGCTGGATTTTGAAATGTTCAAAATCTTTTGGCGACACTGATATGACGCTGGCAGTCGCCGAAAAAATTGCCAAGTGGGACAGGCCCTTAAGTTTCAGGAGTGACTTTAGACGTTAGCATGAATATAGGCCCTTCATTAAGGATAGCTCCTTATTCTTCATTGTTTTTGCATTGAATCTCCGAAGCATCCATAATGGATTTTTGGTATACTGACGACAATGCCGTCCTTGTGTGTCTGAGCTGATTAACCTTCAGATCTCCATTCGTCGTGTGTGTGTGTGTGTGTGTGTGTGTGTGTGTGTGTGTGTGTGTGTGTGTGTGTGTGTGTGTGATTCATTGGCTATATTTCATTGGCTATATTTAAGAGGGAGTTAGATGTGGCCCTTGTGGCCAAGGGGATCAGAGGGTATGGAGAGAAGGCAGGTACGGGATACTGAGTTGGATGATCAGCCATGATCATATTGAATGGCGGTGCAGGCTCGAAGGGCCGAATGGCCTACTCCTGCACCTAATTTCTATGTTTCTATGTTTCTATTCCGTAGCACAAGATTCTTGCTTCACATTAACACGATTAAGATGTTCCATCAGGTCGATCCACCACAATGTGGCATTGATGCACAATCAAGCTGCCAGTTATCTTTGTAGCCTCATTTCTCAAAATACTAATGTTGAGTGAGAGATTCACAAAATGAAGTACATGCTGATTGTGAGCAAAGGAAGAAGAGACCGACCACTCACTACAGGGAAATCATCATCTCTACCTATGAAATCTTGATTTACCAACATGGCCATGAGGGTCAAGATTGGAAGGGTCTACGTTTACCTACTTCCTTGGCACCCAAGAAATTCCTTTGCATCATGTGGGCCTGTTTGCACCATTAATGACGGCAACCATGGTGAAGCCACTCTAATTAATGCTGACCATAGGTTCTTGTCCACCAATTCCTTATGAACTGGACATGGTTTACAGATCCAGATTCCCAAACAAACATTGTACTCCCTGCTTTCCCAAGATTGGAGATCCATAGTTGGATTAGAAGAAATGCCACAAAGACACGTTGAAAACATATCTAGCTCATCAAGTGTTTATCCTTAGGTTTCTGGATTCCTCCACCTTTTCAAGCAGTGAGTTCCTGACTTCAACCCCTTCACCTCCCCCATCATACCTTAATCTTCAGATTCCTTGTGATCTTTCAACCACAGACCTGCATCAAACCTTTGCTTAAATATCTATAATTGCTTTTGCTTCAAACATTCAGGCAGGGAGATCTACATTTTTGATGAAGATCCGTTTGAGTCTAAAGTTAAAATCCGATCCATCCACTTGAAACTCGATCCATAAAGGCTTAATAGATATTTTTTCCCCATATCTAATTCCACCCAGAGGATTGTGAAAAGTCAAATTACACTTGCCAGTAACTCCTGAAAAAGATACTCCAACTCCAAACAGTTTCGTTTTTAGAGAAACAGGCCCTTTGGCCCACCAAGTCCGCTCCGAACCGAGATCATCCCGTGCACTAACACTATCCTACACACGAGGACCAATTTACAATTTTTACTGAAGCCAGGTTACCTACAAACCTGTATGTCTTTGTACTGTGGGAGGAAACCAGAGCACCCAGAGAAAACCCACGCAGTCACGGGGGGAATGTACAAACTCTGTACAGGCAGCACCTGCAGTCGGGATCGAACCCGCGACCTAGGTGCTGTAAGGCAGCAGCTCTACTGTTGCGTCACTGTGCAGCCCCTGTTGAAGAACCCATGTCAGGGTTGAAGTCCCTTATCCACTACCCCCCCACCTCAATGACGATGCCACATCTGGTCATGACACTTAAAGGAAGCTGATGGTTAGAAATGTCTTGGCATCATTCACTGCCCATCCCTGTGCTGTATATCCCTGCCTGCTTGTAGCACCAAGGTGTAAAGTAAGGGTTAAACAAACTGTGTTAGCTGACAACTCCATTTTAGCCGTCACTATGTTTAACCCTACTAGTATTCCATTACAAAAGGTAAATTTGAAAGAGACACCTGCAGATGCACACAAAATCCTTTGCCAAATATTGTACATTAGCTGGACGAAGTTCATTGCCTCCTCCCTCGCTGACTTTCGCTCACTGATATCAAGACTAACTTTAAACAGAAGCGTGAGAATGAGCTTCTAGTGCCCACCAATACTCCCATCTGCATTGTTGTTTTCATGTCAAAGTTGAAATTGACCGTAGAAAATCACCTTCCCATACTTACTGGTGAGTTATCCATTGTACGCAGTTGCCATCCACTCCAAGTCAAACTGACCTGTGTAAAATACCTAACCAGATTGGCACTGGCTGATGTTTTCTTGTACTTACCCGGCCTTGAGTGAACCCAAGTGTTTCGAACTATAAGCCAAGTCTGACGCTCACAGTTGTATCCTGTTGAGCTCAGATTAGGTAACACGGTTCTGATTCTTAATGTTCTTTTTGGTGATAAATTTCTTCTAAATTCTTTCTCATGCTTTTGGTACAAGTGTATCAAAGAATCAACCACTTAAAATGTATCATTATCGCAAGGCTAGTGACTGGAGAGGTTGAATTTTCTTCACACAAATGTACTGGGTCATTGACTGTTTTGCCAAAGGGCGTGCCTGTGCTTTGCAAGTTTGGAAGAAAATATGAATAAATATTGGAAACTGCAAAATACAGGACAATTCCAATTTTGTGCAGGGATATGACGAAGGACAAGGTGCTGTTACATTCTTTTAGGCTTGTTGAAGGATTCGGAGGAGAGCCTTGGGCATTGCAATAGATTTTGGTTTGATGCAAGATTGTGGCGTGGGAATGGTACAGTGAGATTAGATTGCAGGGACAGAATAAACAGAAGAATGAGTTTTGGATTGATGCAATGCTGCAAGAATAATAAATTATGGGATATGTTTTCCGTTCCTCCATTAAAGCAGACGGGAGTTCAAACTGAAGTAATGAAATCCTCTCTCCGCACTGTTTCTGGCCGAGGTGAAATCAGTTTTTTTGTTTTCTGCATTTGAAGCAATTAGCAATGGTCCAAACCTCGGCTCTTAACTTACATGGTTCATGACATGAAAAGCATTAGCTTTTATTGTTCTGAAATTTGTAGGAATATACTTTGCAACCATAAAGTGTCACTTAAGTAAGGAGTTCTTTAGCTTGAAAGTATTTGCACGGATTGAAAGAAATGATGAGAAATGGAACATGCATCCTCTCTGTCGCTGTGTAACACTTTTAACAGGGTTTTTTTTTCAACTAAGTTCTTAAGTACATAAGAAATCTGTACTACATATTGTAGTTGAGTAAAATGTTAAAAAGTGCTTCACAGGGACAACATCGGGTTAAAACCCCTGTCCCACGGTACGAGTTCATTCCAAGAGCTCTCCCGAGTTTGCCCTGATTCGAACTCGAAGATTTACGGTAACGGCCACTCGTCTGTACTCGGGGCTCTCGTGGACATTTTTCATCATGTTGAAAAATCTTCACGAGTCTTCCCATGCTTACCTGCCGTTAGCGAGTCTTCCAGAGTACCTGCCGTTAGCGCTAAGAGACGTCCCCGAGATCCGATGTACCCCCTACGTTCATTCTCCGTGCTTAAACGGATTAAAATGGCGCCGGTGAGACGGCAGCCTGTCGCGTGCAGCTGTGTGTAGTGTATGTTTATTTAGTATTTTAATAATATTTTAGTATAGTTTTTAGTATAGTTTTTAATAATATTTTAATAGTCTATTTTAATAGACTACGTATAAGTGTTATAGCCACAACTATCGCATGTTGTTGAGTTCTTATCCGAGTGGAAATATGTGCCTGATATCAACCGGACGGACGGAACAAACTGCCGTGGTATACACCCGTCAGGGACTGCTAAGCCTGGTACATGGCTCAATATTCGGGATTCAACATGACATACCGAAGGAACTCCTACAGAAGAGACATCGGGGAACGCGTGCAGGGGTGAAGAGAAACAAGAGGAGGTTGGTGAGAACATGGAGAGAGACTTTTAAACCAGCCCTACCATCTATCACCATGGGAAATGTTTGCTGCCTAACGAACAAATTAGACGAATTAGAAACCCTGGTCAGGTACCAGAAATTGTACCGGGAGAGCAGCATCGTTAGCCTGACAGAGACGTGGTTGACGGAAAATACGCCCGATTCTCTGGTCAGTTTTACCGGCTTCAGGACGATACGAGCAGACAGGGACCCCGGAGCTAGCGGTAAGCAAAAAGGTGGGGGGCTTTTACTGCTCGTCAACAACAAGTGGTGTAACCCTAATCATGCTACTATCAAAGAACAGATATGTAACAAGGACATTGAACTTTTAGCGGTTAGTTTAAGACCATATTACCTACCCAGGGAGTTCACTGTGGTGGTAGCCATTGTTGTTTACATTCCTCCATCTGCCAAGGCGGAAGTTGCGTGTGACGTGCTGCACACCACTATCGCTGGACTGCAGTCAAAGTACCCTGAGGCGTTCATTGTTGTGTCTGGAGATTACAACCATGTCTGCCTCTCTAAGATTTTGCCCACTTTTAAACAGTTTATTGACTGTGCAACTAGAGGTGATAAAACGCTGGATCTCTTGTATGCAAATGTGAAAAATGCATACAAATGTACTGCACTGGCCCCTCTTGGTCGATCAGACCACAACATGCTACATCTCTCTCCCTCCTACACCCCAGCTGCCAAGAGGCTGCCTGTCACCACCAGAACATTAAGAGACTGGTATCCTGAGGCTGATGAAGCCCTAAGGTGCTGTTTTGAGACAACAGATTGGGATGTGTTCTGTGAGGAGTATGGGGAAGACATTGACGGCCTAACAGAATGCATTACCCATTACATCAATTTCTGTTATGATGACATCATGCCATCCAGGGTAATTCGTTGCTACCCCAATAACAAACCATGGATTACCAGCAGCCTGAAGGCCTTACTAAATGAGAAGAAAAAGGCTTTCAGGGTGGGTGACAGGAATAAAATCAAAGAAATTCAAAGGGAACTGAAGGTGAGGATTAAGGAGGAGGGGAAAGAAGCATATAGGCTCAAACTGGAACGTCAGCTGCAGCAAGATGGAGTGAAGCAAGTATGGGCTGGAATGAAAAAGATCACGGGTATGAAGCAGAAGGGCGGTACACTGCCTGATGGTGAACAGAGTCTGGCTGATGATCTGAACAGATTTTTCAACAGATTTGACTGCCCAACACAATCTCAGCCTCCCCCACCTGGTCTGCTGACCATTGATGCTTCCTCACCATCTCCCCTCCCTCTCTCCAATACTCCTGAGATGTCATCTGCACGGGGTCCCCCCTTCCCACCTACTACTACACCACCAGCCCTACCTATGACTCTTCATACTGCGCAGGTCAAGATGATGCTGGACAGACTGAAGCCAGGGAAAGCAGTGGGGCCCGATGACATCAGCCCAAGGCTACTGAAGACTTGCTCCTCAGAGCTGTGTGGTATCCTAACACACCTGTTCAACCTGAGCTTGCGTCTACAGAAGGTCCCAAGGCTGTGGAAAACATCTTGCCTGGTACCTGTCCCAAAGAAGACCTATCCCACTCACCACAATGACTACAGACCAGTAGCGCTCACTTCACATATTATGAAGACATTTGAGAGACTTGTCCTCTCCTACCTCAGGACTAGTGTGTCAACTCAAATGGATCCTTTACAGTTTGCATATCAGCCCAACATCAGTGTCGATGATGCCCTTATTTACATGCTGCAGAGGGCGTACACACATCTGGACATCCCTGATGCATCTGTAAGAATTACATTCTTTGACTTCTCTAGCGCTTTTAACACAATTCAGCCTCGACTGCTAGGGGAGAAGATGGAGAAGATGAAGGTGGATCCATTAATGGTACTGTGGTGTTTGGATTACCTTTTCCTCAGACCACAGTATGTGCGCCTACAGAACAATGTCTCAAGCACCATCATGAGCAGCACAGGGGCTCCACAAGGAACTGTGCTGGCTCCATTCCTGTTTACCATCTACACAGCGGATTGTCAATATAACACCAACAGCTGCTTTTTGCAGAAATTTTCAGATGACACAGCTGTTGTAGGCCTCATCAAAGGGGGCAATGAGGAGGAGTATAGAGACACAATTAACAACTTTGTGGAGTGGAGTGCACACAATAATCTCCATCTCAACACCAAAAAAACGAAGGAGATAGTTGTGGATTTCAGGAGGGGGAGGAGGAGGATTCAACCAACACCGATCACCATCAGGGGCACTGAGGTGGAGGTGGTCGCCAACCACAGGTACCTTGGTGTGCAGCTTGACAGTGAGCTGGACTGGAAGAGTCATATGGAGGCGGTGTACAGGAAGGGACAAAGTAGACTGTATTTTTTAAGGAGGCTAAAGTCATTTAATATCTGTCAACCCCTACTGTGCAGTGTCTACCATTCAGTGGTGGCCAGTGCTCTGTTTTTTGCTGTGGCCTGTTGGGGAGAAGGCGCCCGAATAGCGGACAAAAACAGACTGGATAAGCTGATCAGGAAGGCCGGCTCAGTGGTTGGGGCAGAGCAACTAACGGTCAAGCAGGTGGCAGAGGCCAGAACTCTGAAAAAACTAGGCTCAATAATGACCAACCCCACTCACCCACTCCACGCCCTGAAGGTGATCAAGTGCAGCATCTTCAGTCAGAGACTGATTGCACCAATGTGCAAAACGGAGAGACATAGGAAATCTTGTATACCAGCTGCTATAAGGTTTTTTAATGCACAAAAATTTTAACTTATTATGTATTGAAGATATCTGTTGAAATGTGTGGTGTTATGTCTGTCTTGAAGCTGTTGTGGCACTGTAATTTCCTGTAAAGGATTATTAAAGGTTATTCTATCTATCTACCACGAGTTTGATTTTTTTTTAGACTCGGGAGAGCTCTTGGAATGAACTCGCACCGTGGGACAGGGCTATGAGGTTTTTACACTGAACCCATGAAGGAGATTTTGGCCAAAATGACGTTGATACAAATTATTTTAGCAGATTTCTGCAATTTCATTTTTCAACCTTTTTTAATGTGTTCTAGTTTATTTATTTTATATTTCGGACCAAACATATTGCATGCACTGAACTTTTGCAAACAACCTTTGCTACCAAAATATATTCACCACTTAATGGTGGTGTTTGTACAAGTTAAGCTAATGGATACAATGAATTGATTCAATGAAAAGATTTAATGTTTCATTTAATTGACTCCGTTAATTCATTTTCTGCAATTGTATGTTTGTACATATGAAGATGCAAGTAATATGAAAATCTGAGAACGTAAATATGCCGACCTGTTCAGTGCATTCATTGAACTGAGTAACTTCAAGCGGAGAATGCAGGAAGAACTCTTTTGAAGAATTGGAACTTTAATCTTTTAGTGATAGATGAGTCTGCGAATGGATTTGATGCCATAATCATTTTTGTATCATGAAGTGGCCTGCACATCTGCTGCCTTTTACTATTTTCCTTTTCAAAATAGGATGATTGGAAGTTTTGTGCTTAACAGAGCTGGGATAAATTACTTTTTTAATGTATGCGATGGAGGACAGGTTTTTGTTTCAGTAATAAACACACTTCTATCAAATACGAACAGACACTAAATGCTGGAGTAGCTCAGCGGGACAGGTAGCTTCTCTGGAGAGAAGGAATGGGTGACGTTTCAGGTCGAGACCCTTCTTCAGACATTCAAATACGGTCGGTGTTTTTTAAGGTTTTGAAAATACCTCCCATTGCTACATTTTGCGTATCTTACACAAATCTTGCATTGGGATGTTCAAAGCATTCTATTCCTTATAGTCAAGGAAGATTACTGTTAACTTCCATTCACCAAATAAGATAACATTTCATTGCATCATATTTGTGATGTCGAAACTATAGCCAAGTGGTATGTGTCCTCAAAACTAATGGACAATCAATCCTCAATGATTTTGTTTTTGCTAATTTGTCCCATTTGTTCAATGACCTTGCAGTTCTGGTGAAAGCTTGTTAAGCTGGAATGTTGATGCTAGTTTTTCCCTCCCACAGAATTGACGCCTGATCTGTTGAATATTTCAACATTTTCTACTTTTATCAACCCACAATCGATGGACTGCTGTTATAGAAATTAATCCAGTGTTCGGTGAGTAATTATTTCTGTGTTTAATTAGGGAGGTTAAGGTTTCGAGACTGTTTCTTCAAGAGCAAGAAGATTGCCTCCCAAGTTGTGGAGGGAAAGCAACATTACTACCTACATGCCCATTTTGCAAATCTTGAAGGCCACCATTGCATTTGGATGAGGGTATACTTATTTAAAATTCCCCACTGTTCAAATCGCATTATTATTAGGGCATAACTGGTTAAATATTGAAGAAAGATTTTGTATACGAGGAATTGAATATGGAAAATTTGAAGAGGTGAACCCATTCAAAACTGTTTACCTCACATTTGTGTAATGCCTTAGCTTATCTTCAAATTATCTCAAAAATGCTTAGCCATCCATAAAGTATTGTTGAAATTGCTTGTTTATGTAAATGTGTAATGGGCCCCTCCCACTTGGGTGATATTTTAGGTGACTACAGGCGACTGCCGAAAATTTTCCAACGTGTTGAAAAACTTTCGGCGACAGTGGCGACAATTTGTGCTGTCGTAGGTGATGTCGTAAGTTGTCGCCAAGTTAACGTAGGTTGTAGGTTGTCGCCGGTGCTGACTTCAGTGAATTCCATTGTCCTAGTCGCTGGCAGTCGCCTAAAAAATTGCCTAAGTGGGACAGGCCCATAAGAAGGAACTGCAGATGCTGGTTGAAACCGAAGTTGCACTGACTGCAACTTGCTTGGACTTGCACGAGTGATGGTGATTATGATTTCTTTATAGAGAGGCTACATTGATAAAATGTTTCCGGCTACAGCATTTGCATCTCCTCAATTGCAATGCCAAAGCTTGTAGATTCAATCATCCCATTGATCAGCACCATCTAAACACTTTCTGCAGCATGTTTGTCAGGTACATGCAGGAAATCTCCATCTCGCCTGTTTATGAACACAATTTTTTGTGCCCAAATTTTGATATTCTATTGAAAACATTGTGACTACGTGGATACGTTTCCCATTCTCTTTGCTAATGTGAATTGTTTGGAAAACTATTTAGTACAACTGTAATCGAGAAAGCTCCACTATGTTGCAATTTGCTTCGCCCTTCACTTGCCGAGTTCCACAACTGCACCTTCTCTAACAGTGTATAGAACTAACAAATTGAATGTAAATAGGAGCAATGTAGTTTTATGTTCTCTTGGGTATGGTTCAGCAGCAGGATAAGACTCTGGATTGCGATTGTGAATCCATTCAATGGCTTCGTGTGAGGCGCTATGTGGAAAGATGTTGTGCCCCGGCTGAAAAATCATTTACGAGAGGGATTAGGACCCATTGTCTTAAGAGTACAGCCGCCACCATAGATGTGCCTTTCTGTTACATACTGCATTGTAGCAAGTGATTTTGTCTTTGCTCATCTGCTTGCAAAGGGTTCAAGTTCTCCTGCCAAAGGTGAAAGTATCTTCCTGATTTAGAACCGACGCCAGAGCCCAGATGGTGTCTTTGGCATTTCACCAGAGTTGTGCCGTCAAGTAGAAAAATGGCCTCGTGCGCATATGGGTATTGTCTGCATTGAAAAGCAGTCTGAGATTTCAGCCACATTTGATGGATATCAAAGAACGTGTGTCATCAGGAATTCCTCAATTGTTGCAAGTGATATTAATACAAGTGTGTAAAATCATGGGGGGAGCAGATAGTGTGAATGCACAGACTATTACCCAGGGTAGAAAACTGGTGGAAGATCTAGAGGGTGTAGGTTTAAGGTGAGAGGGGAAATATTCAATAGGAGCCTGATGGGCATCTTTTTCATTCGGAAGTTTGTGGATACATCGAAGCAATTGCTAGGGGAAATAGTTAAGACAGGTACAATAATAACATTTAAAAGACATTTGACAGTTGAATAGATAGGACAGGTTGAGAGAAACCTAGGAATAGGAATACTTTATTGTTGCATGTGACTATGCACTGCGACATTCTTTGCTTGCATACGCAATGAATACAAATAGCGGCCACCTACGGCGCTGCAAAGTTACAAAGCACGCCGGCTTCCCATTTTGTTGTCTTTCGCCCCCACCCCCCAACAGTTCCCTCACACCGGGTCCTCCATTGTCCTTCCACTCCCCCCTCATGGTGGTCCTCCACGCTCTCATCGACCGTCGACCACGGGTCGACCCGCGAGGCATGGCTGCCGAAGGGAGGCTTCACCAACAGTCGAGACCCCATTGTCGCGAGGCTCCACTGCTGCCGCCGCTGAGGCCTCACCGGTGTCTACGCCCCATTTCACGCCTCCATGATGCCGACCCGGGCCCCAGCCGTGGGCTCCGCCGGCCGCCTCATCTGACCCGGGCTTCTACCTGCGAGACCCCGTCCAGGCCCCGACCCGGGCTTCTACCCGGCTATCCAGGAGTCATCGAGACTGCGACACCTCGATAAAGGCCTCCGGCCGAGTCCCCAGTCCACAGCAGTGGCCCTTCAGGAAGCCTTCAGGAAACACGGGTCAAAGGCAGGAAAATTGGACCAGATTAACATGGTCATGGATGAGTTGGACTGAAGGGCCTATTCAAAGCCACTCGGACTCCATTGTATAGTAAAAACGTCCCCCACCTGCTTGGTGGCATGTTCCAGGCATCTACCTCTCACTGCATCAAAAAAAAATTGCCCTGCACATCTCCTTTAGACTATTTGCCCTCTCACTTTAAATTTATGCCCGCTGGTATTTGCCATTTCCACCCTGGGAAAGTGAATCTAATTGTCTACCCCATCAATGGCTCTCACAATTTTATATACGTCTATCAGGTTTAAATTGGAAATGCTGAGTTTTTAAGTAGTATTCTTGGCTCTTTAAAATGAACAAGTGGATGATTTAATAGTGACCTAGGATTGTTTGCTGGTTTTATGCACATATTTATAGACAAGAGCCTAGCAATAGATTCTCAGCCACTTTCCCAATTTAGCCACCAGTCCTCAGAAGCTCAAGGTTCCTCTGATTTTGTCCACTTGTTATATTGCGGACTGACATCTAGGCGTTGGTGGCCTTTGCTGGAGAACAACTTTTGAGAGCTCCACCGCGGGGAGCATAGGGGACTTTAACATCGCGTAGCCCGCGATCCCTTTGCCCGGGATCGACCTCGGAGCTCCAACCGCAGGTGTTTGCGGGACTTAACATCACGGAGCTCAGGGTCTCTGGAACTCCAAGCAACAGAAGCTTCGATTGCCCCGACACGGGAGCTTCGATCGCCACGAAGGATGTTCAAGTGCCCCGACCGCGGGAGAATTAAGAGGAAGAATATTGGACGTTTTTTACGCCTTCCATCACAGTGAAGAATTTGGGGAATCCACTGTGATGGATGTTTATGTTAACTTTTATGTAGTTGTGTGCCCATTTTTTTTTTTTCCGTTTGGCTGTGTGGTATTTCGCACATCACTGTATCTTAATTGGTACACGTGACAATAAAGACCTTTGAAACCTTTAAAATACCATTGATAATGAGAAAACGGTGACTTGCAAGGCCAATTGAGAAGGCAGTAACATTACTGCGGGTCTCAAGTTGTATAAAGGCCGGATACGGTAAGGTATGGTCACATTTGAACTTGTAAGTCCCTTGATGTGACTTGTAATTATTATTTGATATGGCACCATAATGAAACATCAGTCTGTTATTACATTGGTAACATGCTTATTTTTTTTATTCTTTTGATACTGCTTCAGGTATGTGAAATATCTGGGGGACAACATTTTGGTTCAGTGTGTGGTGGCGATGGCTGAACGAGTACTGGAGGAGGAGGTCATCAATGTCTCCATGTTTCAGGGAAATTCCCACAGTGGTAAGTACCTCCATTGGATAGCTTTGTCACCATTTTGCCTTCTGTTTTCATCAGTTTATGCAATATGAAGATAAAGTCCAATTACAATACAATACCGTTTATTGTCATTTGAACCTCAAATGAAGTTCAAACAAAATTTGGTTTCTGCAGTCCTACAACAGGAAAAGAACCAAGACACACCCCAACACAATTTACACAAACACCTATCACAGTGAATCTCCTCCTCACTGTGATGGAAGGCAAAGTCTTGTCTCTCCCCTGCTCTCCATTCTTCTCTCGATGTCAAAGCCCCCGGCGGGTGCTGGCAAGCCCCGCGGCCGTTAAAGCCACGCCGGGCGATGTCAGGCCCCGCTCCGGGCCGCCTTCAACCCCGCAACTCGGGCGGGAGAAGCTGCTGCTGCGGGAGCTCCGAAAAGCGGTCTCCACTAGGGACCTGCGAGCTCCCGATGTTCCTGTCCACCGGGCCTGCGGCAGGAGCCTCCGAGCTCCGGAGTCGGGCCGCAGCAAAGCGCCACCACCGCTCCCCACACTCCGAGGCTGGCCATCCCCACGATGGTAAGAGGTGAAGTCCGTTATTAATGAGGTAAATAGGGTGGTGTGGCGGTTGAGTTGCTGCTGCGGCGCCTACACACCCACGTTGGTTTTGTATACGCCTGTTACCGCTGACGACTCGCCAGCAGCCTCATGTGAAGGTCCAGACATATGAGCTCAATATCAACTCCAAGGTCAGACGCACTAATTGGCCTCATCTGCACACGGGTTATGATTGGTGAGAATGTAGGTAATGGGGCTTCTGGAATAAACGTGACACAAGGTGTCTGGTTCAGCTAAGTATCGTTTGTTCTTTGCTTTCTGTCATGGGATTCAGTAGATCCTACACTGCCGTACAGCACCAGAGACCTGGGTTCAATCCTGACCACGGGTGCTATCTGTACGGAGTTTTAACGTTCTCCCCGTGACTGCCTAGGTTTTCTCTGGGTGCTCCGGTTTCCTCCTGCATCCCAAAAGACATACAGGTTTGGAGGTTAATTGGATTTGGTAAAAATTGTAAATTGTCCTTGGTGTGTAGGATAGTGCTAGTGTACAGGGTGATCGCTGGTTGTCGCCGACTCGGAGGGCCGAAGGCTTGTTTCTGCGCTGTATCTCTCTAGTAAACTAAACGGCCAATAAATATACACTAAACAAGACACATAATAAACAGGGTTTAAGAGGGAACTGCAGATGCTGGAGAATCGAAGGTTACACAAAAAAGCTGGAGAAACTCAGCGGGTGCAGCAGCATCTATGGAGCGAAGGAAATAGGCAACGTTTCGGTCCCCACCCACCCCTGCCCCCGATCAGTCTGAAGAAGGGTTTCGGCCCGAAACGTTGCCTATTTCCTTCGCTCCATAGATGCTGCTGCACCCGCTGAGTTTCTCCAGCTTTTTTGTGTAACCCACATAATAAACAGGAAAGGGCGCAAACTACATAATATTTGTGTCTACCTTCTACATAATATTTAAACGCAGGCTGTGGCAAGATTTGCTCCAGCCACCGGGTGGATCATTCCGTGGAACAACAAACACAGTCCTTTGCTCCCAACGGCTCGTGGTAAAGGATGCCTGGGTGGCAACGGATTTTGTTCGCCAAAACCGAAATCCGTTATCGAGAAGTCTGTAATAACGAAGATGGACTACACAAGCATTCTGCAGGAACCAGTGTGCATTGAAGAAGTAACAAACTATGAATATGATAAATTTCTCTAGAGCTGGCAGTGGGTCCTGCCATATGGTAGAGAACAGCATGTTCCGTTTGTTAGCTTTTCATCAGCCTTTCTATGGAGGGAACAAAAAAAAAAGATGTGACAGCTGGTAAAGTCAATAAAATTGATTACATTTGGATGATATTTGCTTATTTTTAAACCATTTGACAGGTGAAAGGTGCACATCCATTCTTGGAAAGGGAAACCGGCCGTAACTATCAGATGCATGATTTTTAGTTTGAACATAAGGTTGTATTAATATGCTATGTATGTAATACCAAGTCAGCCCACTGTCCTCACCAGCTTTGCTCCAGGCTTCAGCCATGGTAACTTCAGTTTCTTAAATCAGTTTTGTCTGTATCTCTACGTTGTTAATGTTACGCTGATGTACCATACATTTCATGTTGTTTCATTCAAATAAATAGTACAAACTATTGGAAATATCAGGTTAGGCACTATTTAGGGAGAGATATTATCAACCTGAAACATTCTGTTTTTCAGTCTAAAGTAGTGTTTGAACTGCTGACACAATCTGTTTTAGTTTAGTTTAGTTTTTCAGCATCTGGTTATTTTTCATTTTGTTCCTTTCCTCAACAAATTGATCAAGCCCACACCTGGTCTATACGCTACCTGTGGGGAAACTCTTTAGGAGTGCTTCAAACAAACGCATGATAAATGTTTTGAAAGAGATTTTGTTTCACGGGTCGACAAAAATGCCAGAGAAAATCAGCGTGTTAGGCAGCATCTATGGAGCGAAGGAATAGGTGACGTTTTGCTCCATAGACGCTGCTGCACCCGCTGAGTTTCTCCAGCATTTTTGTCTGCCTTCGACTTTCCAACATCTACAGTTCCTTCTTAAACACTAAATCCTTCTGAGACAAATTGTTTCCTGGGTGATCACTGGTCGGCACGGAATCGGTGGGCCGAATGGCCTGTTTCCACGCTGTATCTCTAAACTAAACTGAAATTGTTTTTCACTTTCTGTGACAGTATGGAGGGACTCTCGCAGCACACCAGTCATCACCATCTCCGATGATTCTGACTCGGAGGACGATCCACCAGTTGTGCCCATTAAGATCGAAATGACAGAAGACCAAGATGTTGTACTAATTGAGGTATTGTGCGTTTTGCTGCCTCTTGCTGATGGGGGATCAGATTTTGAGATGTTGTGCCTTCTTGCAAACTATGGTAGAAAATAAGCCCTAGAAAAAAGGAACTGCAGGTGGTGACTTATGTAAAAATGAAAGGCACAAAGTGCTGCAGTGACTCAGTGGGTCACGCAACATCTCTGGAGATTGCTGACGTTTTGGGCTGGAACCCTTCTTCAGACTGATTCCTGCTCTCCAACAATTGTTCTGAACCAGACTCACTGCCATAGCCACTCGTGTTTATGCCTGTGACGCCATTTTGTGCCACGTGGCTTCCAGCTCTGTTTCCAGGCCTCCCAGTTTGGACCCAACCAGGATTTCAGGTACCCAGTCTGAAAAAGGGTCTCTACTCAAAACGTCACCTATCCATGTTCTCCAGAGTGCTGCCTGACCCGCTGAGTTACTCCAGCACTTGTGTCTTTTTTTTTGTCGAAAACCTCCGCAAAGTTCCTTGAGCTAACATGCCACATAAAAAATAATGAGAGTTGCCTAAGCATTATTTAAGATGAGATGAAGTATTCAAATGGAAGGTACACAAAAATGCTGGAGAAACTCAGCGGGTGCAGCAGCATCTATGGAGCGAAGGAAATAGGCAATGTTTCGGAGAAACATTGCCTATTTCCTTCGCTCCATAGATGCTGCTGCACCCACTGAGTTTCTCCAGCATTTTTGTGTACCTTCCATTTTCCAGCATCTGCAGTTCCTACTTCAACACTGAAGTATTCAAATGGTGTTCCCCATGGAATTATCCGGCTCCTAAGTATTTAACCATACTTGCCAAAGACATGGATGTAAAAATGAAACTAGAATTGCGTATTCATTTTTCCAGATGACACCAAGTTAGGAAACTATAATAGTAAATGTAGACAAAAGTCTTACAAGTGGGCAGTTTACAGACCAATTAGCCTGCAAACCCGCATGCCCTTGGGATGTGGGAGGAAATCAGAGCACCGGGAGGAAACCCACGTGGTCACAAGGAGAATGTGCAAACTCCACATAGACAGCACCCGAGGTCAGGATCGAACCCGGATTTCTGGTGGTGTGAGGCAACAGCTCTACCCGCTGCACCACTCTGCTGGCCCTGCCGTTAAGCAATGGTTAATGTTGCCCATTTGGGACTATCCCAACAACAATGTTACTCCTTATTTTCCAAAGTTTTGCTGTTATAATTCGTGCACTTGTCATTAACTGGTGCTCACCTGTCATGTCCCTTTCAGCCACCAGAGAGACAAATGCGACCTCCGATCATCATCCGGCCTGCATCAGAATGGCAAAATATCCAACAGGGAGATCAACCACGGGAAAACCAGGGAGCGAATGGAAACTTTGGAGAGGAGAGGAGCTGTATCATCGTGACTCAACATAATCGAAACCAACTTGTGTCAGATGTGGTTGGAGCTCGGGTCAGACCAGAAGAGGTCCACCCTCAGCCACCCATAGACGTGGAGGCTGCCCCTGCTGCCGAGCACCAACTTGAGCAGCGGAATGAGGAACAAAATTGGGTGGACCCTGGAGCGGCTGCTGGTCCCAGTGAGCCTCCAGCTGGGCGATTAAATGAGGTGGAACTACTAGACGTTCCACTTTGTTCAGCGGCAAAGACAGTGGAGCGGGAAGAAGCACAAGCGAATGTGGCGCCAGAGCAAGACCCTGTACCGCCGCAGCCCGACGTTGCCCAGGAAGCTTTCAGAGAAGAGATTCAGCCAATTGACAACGATCAAATCGTGCAGGAACAGCAGGGGGAAGATTTGTTAGACAATATGATAATGGACCTGGAAAACCTTGAGGAAGCTGCTGACGAAACCAGTGAACTCTTACAGTCACTTGTGAAAGAAACAGTAAGTTCTTGCCATTTGTTAAGGAATCTTTTCCAGTTTAGTGCATTTTGCCGAGCATTTAAATTCTTACCTAATAATTCGCAAGGGATCTTGGGGTCCAATTCCAGAACTTCCTGATAACGACAACACAAATAGATGGCGTGCTAAAGAAGGTATAACTTACGCTTGCCTTCATTGGTCGGGGCAACGTTGCCACATGGTGGCGGGGGGGAAGCGGCGTGACGCCTGTATTGTCGTGAGCTGTTGCCTCGAGTGTCGTGGCCTTTTTCGTGTCACCGCTTGGTTTTGAAATGTTCAAAACCTCTCGGCGACAGTTAGCTTGGCGTTGCGTGACTTCTCCTGGCGTAGGTGCTGTCGTAGGTTGTCGCCATCTGACGTTGGCTGTTGCCGGGTGCTGACTTCGTTGAATCCAAGTGCCGGCAGCCCACGTCATGCAACGTCAACCGGCGACCGTATCGCCGTCACGAGAAGTCGTGTAGCGTAATTTGGAAAAAAAAGTCCACCGCTCCACCTGTCTTCAGTTAACGCCGTCAGGGTCGGGCTGACGTAGGGTAACTTTGGTTGTCGTAGACAGTCGTAGGGGCTGTCGTGGGTGCTATCATGGGTTGACATAGAAACATAAAAGCATAGAAAATAGGTGCAGGAGTAGGCCATTCAGCCCTTCGAGCCTGCACTGCCATTCGATATGATCATGGCTGATCATCCAACTCAGTATCCCATCTCTGCCTTCTTTCCATACCCCCTGATCCCTTTAGCCACAAGGGCCACATCTAACTCCCTTTTAAATATAGCCAATGAACTGGCCTCGACTACCTTCTGTGGCAGAGAATTCCAGAGATTCACCACTCTCTGTGTAAAAAATGATTTTCTCATCTAGGTCCTAAAAGACTTCCCCCTTATCCTTAAACTGTGACCCCTAGTTCTGGACTTCCCCAACATCAGGAACAATCTTCCTGCATCTATCCTGTCCAACCCCTTAAGAACTTTGTAAGTTTCTATAAGAAACTTATAAGAAATGTCGTGTCGCGACGAATTGGGATGTCGGTTGACGTAGCTTGTCGTAGCTTGACGTCAACTTGGTGGCAGCCGGTCGTATGGGGTCGGTTTCTCGCTGTCACGCCACGACAGTGACTGTCGCCGAAAAAGTCGCCTAAGTGGGGCAGGCCCTTTAGGAAGTCATGCGGCTGTGGAGGACTTTGGTTAGGCTGCATTTCAAGCATTGTGTGCAGTTCCGGTCACCCCAGTACAGGAAGGATGAGGGAGCTTTGGAGAGGATGCAGAGGAGATTTATCGGAATGATGGAAAGATGCTTGAATTAGTGGGCATTAGCAACGTTTCGGGCCAAAACCCTTCTTCAGACTTCAGAATGATGCTTGGATTAATGGGCATTAGCAACAAAGAGAGGTTGGACAGCCGGATTGTTTTCTCTGAAATGTTGGGGGGGGAGTCCTGGTGGAAGTATGTAACATTTTTCAGAGGCATAGATAGTCAGACCACTTTCCCAGAATGGAAATATCAAATACTAGAGAGCATAGCTGTTAGGTGAGAGGAGCAGTTTAAAGAATATGCAGGGCAAGTTTTTTTTTAAAGAGGGTTGTGAGTACCTGGAACCCACTGCTGGAGGTGGTGGTGGAGGCAGATAGGATAGTGGCATTTGAGACCTTGGATAGGCGCAGGGATATGGATTATCTGCGGGCAGAGAAGAGTTGATCTTGGCATCCTGTTTGGCACAGATATTTGTGGGCCAGAGGGCCTGCTCCTGTGCTGTACAGTTCTATTTTCTATGTTTACTTTAGATTAATGGTGGTTCTGCCTAGTTACTCTCCTGCTTTCTGTTAGGCACTACTGCAGCTGTGGGCACAACACGCCAAACTTGCAATGCAAGCAGAAACTTGAAATCTGTATCATATGTACAAGCACTTCAGCAGTGCTGTCAAAGCAGAATCTTCGCAATGATGGTGTTTGCTGAATATTGTTGAGGATGGATTTTAACTATTTCTTATTGGAGTCAGAGAGAGGGAGAGCGAGAGAGCACAGGTGATGTCCTTTGGTCCAATACTGACCTTTAAGCACCATTTTTACACTAAATCCACCTGAATCTGTTTTATTCTTCCCATTATCTACTTAGGGTAGCACAACAGCAGAGTTACTGCTTCAGTGCCAGAGGCCCAGGTTTGATTCTGACTACCGGTGCTGTCTGTGCGGAGTCTGTACGTTCTCCCTGTGATAGCCTGGGTTTTCTTAGCTTGGGTTTGCATTCATTGCAAAAGGATTTCAGTATAGGAGCAGGGAGGTTCTACTGCAGTTGTACAGGGTCTTGGCGAGACCACACCTGGACAGTTTTGGTCTCCTAATCTGAGGAACGACATTCTTGCCATAGAGGGAGTACAGATAAGGTTCACCAGACTGATTCCTGGGATGTCAGGACTTTCATATGAAGAAAGACTGGATAGACTCGGCTTGTACTCGCTAGAATTTAGAAGATTGAGAGGGGATCTTATAGAAACTTACAAAATTCTTAAGGGGTTGGACAGGCTAGATGCAGGAAGATTGTTCCCGATGTTGGGGAAGTCCAGAACAAGGGTCACAGTTTAAGGATAAGGGGGAAATCTTTTAGGACCGAGATGAGAAAAACATTTTTCACACAGAGAATGATGAATCTCTGGAATTCTCTACCACAGAAGGTAGTTGAGGCCAGTTCATTGGCTATATTTAAGAGGGAGTTAGATGTGGCCCTTGTGGCTAAAGGGATCAGGGGGTATGGAGAGAAGGCAGGTATGGGATACTGAGTTGGATGATCAGCCATGATCATATTGAATGGCGGTGCAGGCTCGAAGGGCCGAATGGCCTACTCCTGCACCTATTTTCTATGTTTCTATGTTTCTCCAGGTGCTCTGGTTTCCTCCCACATTCCAAAGACGTACAGGTTTATAGGTTGATAGACACAAAGTGCTGGAGTAACTCAACCAATCAGGCATTATCTCTGTTGGTTAATTGGCTTCTGTAAATTGCACCCAGTGTGTCGGATACGAAGCGGGATAATAGTGAACTAGTGCAAGGGTGATCGATGGCCAGCCTGAACAAAGGGCTTGTTTTCATGCTGTGACTAAAACTAAAATTAAAATTACTGCATAAGCATAGTGTAAGTAGCCCATACAAAAGCCTCGGTGCCAGGTCAGTACGTCCCAACAGCAATTCTCTAGTCTGTGATAAACTTACCGCAACCAGGGAACTATCTACCTCACTGGCGACCCTCAGACTATCCTTGCTCGGACTTTGCTGGCTTTTCCTTGCACTAAACGTTATTCCCTTATTATGTAGCTATACACTGTAAATGGCTTGATTGTAAACATGTATTGTCTTTCCGCTGACTGGATTGCTTTTCCCTCTACCCCAGTACATGTGACAATAAACTAATAAGCAATAACAACTGTTTGTTTCGGAGGCAGATACATTCTTCACAATTGCCTTTATTTTGACTTTTTTTTTAAATCAAAATATAATTTTCATTGAACTTGAATTTTTCATGCAGGTGAATTTGTTTCCTGAAATAGAAGAACAATTTGTTGAAGAGCTGATTACAACACATGAAATCTGGGATTTAAATGTGTAAGCACATCATTGTTGTTTATTTAATTTAGCTTTTTGATTAATGGGCAATGAGGAATTGTGGCACTGCAGTTTTAGTCAGTCCTGCTTCTGTTCTGGTAGCTCACCCCCTGAAACATTTCAAATGAGTTGAAATTAGAATCAACAATGCATGGTACAAAGAATAACAAACTGCAAAACTAGAAAACTGTTATTGCAGGGTAATAATTTATCAGCAATGTTGCTTGTCCAAAACTCAGTCGTGAGAAGGATGGGAAGTTTCTGCAACTGCGTTTAATCTTAGACAATTGTGCACAACTCATCCCCTTTTCCAAAATTCTGTCGTTCTTGTCGGAGAGCTATTTTTTATATGAAGTTGATATTAAGATGATGAATGACTCCCATTTTTCAGTGTTTCTTGGTGGAAGCTTCTGGGTTCACTTAGTGATTCTCTGAAATATAATGTTATTCATAACCATCCAAGGAGAGAAAGTGAGCCAAGACTCGCCTCTAGTGGGGATGAACACATGAAATAGAAAGATGCCTCAAACAAACAGTACATGGCTTCTGACCATAGCTTTGGTTAGGGATACATAGGATAGCTCAGGAGAACTTTTAACAAGTGAAGAAAAGTTTTTTTTGAAGATAATATTAACAATATCTGTTTGTGCATTGACTACCTATTATATATTGTGCAAGCAAGAATCAGTCACTAAAAGTTGTGGAATAGAGGGTTCTGTTTTTCTGAAGAAAATAGATCGTTAGTTAGAATGTTATATACATATAAACCTGTGTACCAACATTTCATTCTTGTTTTTCAGCTTGTGCAACCACCTCCTAGAAAATCCTGATTATCCGAAAAAAAGTTTAATTTTCACCCACAGCAGCAGTTTGCTTGAAAGTAACGAAGAGGTAACTGGGCTTATTCTCGCCTATTGATTAAGTAGGACACAAGGTGCTGGAGCAACTCTGAGGGTCAGGCAGCAAACTTTTACCCAGAGTAAGGGAATTAAGAACCTGGGGGGCAACTTTTTTTATACAAGGGTGGTAGATATATGGAACGAGCTGCTGGAGGAGGTAGTTGAGACAGGTAATGGTTAAAAGACATTTGGCCAGGTAAATGGAAAGGACAGGTTTGGAGGGATATGGACCAGATGCAGGTGGATGGCAATAGTGTAGATAGGGCATGTGATTGGCATGGGTAAGCTGGTCCAAAAGGCCTGCCTACCAACTCTGTGACGACCAGCGTGGACATTCATAAACACTCTCCCAGATAACTAGTCAACCGCAAATATTAATATGCTCTTTTCCTCAAAGCAAAGGATATATATGTAATCAGCGTTATGTCTTTTCTGTTAAACAGAAACCCAAGATCGATTTCTTTGACTTTTCGAAACTTGTGCCTGTAAACCAACAATGCTTCCTTCAGGCTTCTGACCTCCTCATGTCAGATTTCAAAATGCTCAACAGTCAAGACATCAAATGGGCTTTACATGAGCTCAAGGGACACTATGCAATCACCCGCAAGGTTTGTGTTTTCTCAAGTGGCGTGGCATATCTGTTACGTTTTATGGCTGTCTGTGGCCAATGATGAGCATGTCCAAAATGTGTCCTTGTGTCAACTTTATGTATGTGGTGGCTAATCACATTGCAGTCTGCAATTCTTGCACTTAAGAATATATTTATGAAACTTGAAGATGCGTAAAACTGGCACTTAATTTTGCACTGGACACTGCCTGAACCCTTGAGTCATTTGGCAACATTTATTGAGGTAATGGTGAGGATGCGTTAGACTGAGTAGAGGTAAACTTGAGTCAAAATGTTCTTGCATTTGCTGGCTTCCATAAATGGGAAAGTGTTTTGTTTCAACCCTAAGTTCTATTTAGATGGGCAGGTGATTGTCACTAATCTTATATTTTCCTTGGTTATCACTGTGGGCGGCATGGTGGCACAACGGTAGAGTTGCTGCCTACAGTGCCAGAGACCCGGGTTCGATCCTAACCACAGGTGCTGTCTGTATGGAGTTTGTACGTTTTCCCTCTGACCGCCAGGGTTTTCTCTGGGCGCTCAGGTCTCCTCCTACATTCCAAAGACATACAGGATTGTAGGTTGTTTGGCTTCTATAAAATTGTGAATTGCCCCTCAAGTGTGTAGGATAATGCTAGTGTAGAGGGTGATCGGTGTGGAGTCGGTGGGTCCATGCTGTATCTGTATCTGAGAGAATGGAGCAGCTAGGCTTGTACACTCTGGAGTTTAGAAGGACGAGAGGGGATCTCATTCAAACATATAAGATTATTAACGGCTTGGACACACTAAAGGCAGGAAACGTGTTCCCGATGTTGGGGGAGTCCAGAACCAGGGGCCACAGTTTAAGAATAAGGAGTAAGCCATTTAGAACGGAGACGAGGAAACACTTTTTCTCACAGAGAGTGGTGAGTCTGTGGAATTCTCTGCCTCAGAGGGCGGTGGAGGCAGGTTCTCTGGATGCTTTCAAGAGAGAGATAGATAGGGCTCTTAAAAATAGCGGAGTCAGGGGATATGGGGAGAAGGCAGGAACGGGGTACTGATTGGGAATGATCAGCCATAATGACATTGAATGGTGGTGCTGGCTCAAAGGGCCAAATGGCCTCCTCCTGCACCTATTGTCTATTGTTTATCTCTAAGGTCTAAAGTCACTCTTCGCAAAAGCAGCATTAGCACCATGATGCATATTGTTTTATTTATTGATGAGCGCAGTTTTCTTTGTATGACAAGATGGTTTTGTCCTGAGTATAGCAGCTGGTGTTTTAACCATTTTTCCTCCTGCTGTTTATTTTGTAGGCCTTATCAGATGCCATTAAGCAGTGGCAAGAAAACTCACCGCAATCCAGTCAGAAAAAGACCCGACGGAAAGAAATGAGCTCGTCTAATTCAATCAGTTTCAAATTTGAACAGGGTGAGAATTGAAAGCTGCTACAGTGCGAAGTGCCCATGCTGAAAGACTGGCCAATTAAAAATGGATGTGTCTCACGAATAAGTGAAGTTTAATTTTTTAATGTTGGCTGGTTTAAGTGAATGGAATGGCCCCAATTCTATTTAAATTTCAATAATTTAGAAAATAAATCATTTAATGAACACAAGCGCATTGAGACACAGATGGTATAAATACACTCAATATATTACACACAACACTGCTGAATATAATTTAGTATTTATCGGAAAATATTAGTATCTCGCAGTAGTTTCTCTAAAATGACCAAAGTTGTTATATTTTTATATTACATTGTAGCGGAGACTCGCAGGAGTCCAGCCATAAGCCAAGCGGACACAAGTTGTGTGCATGAGACGTGTTTATTCTCTCCGATACAGCTCCCTACTGCTCGAAGGTCACGGGCGTTGCCCGGCCTTAAATACCAACTTGGGTACAAACCCCTTGACTAGCGCCTCCCACACCGAGACGCCCCCCTCCAGACCAGAGGGTTCATTGTGCCCGTGGCTTGCACCAGGTGCCGCCACAACATTACTGAAGTTCTCTCATGGAATTTTGGTGAAAAATTGCATGCGTTGTTACAAATTATTTATGTTTTTATGTATTCTTCATGGAGATTTTCAAAACTCTTGTATCGGAAAGTCATTGCGGCAACGTTATGTAATAGCCTGACAAGAGTTATCTTGTAGCGAGGGTGATATATCCTTTTATTATGCTTGATAATCCTACTGCTGCTGTGAATTCCATACATTGGAAGATTCAGGGACAGCTTCTTCCCAGTTGTTGTCAGGCAAGTGAACCATCCGACCAACAGCTAGAGAGCAGTCCTCAACCACTATCTACCTTATTGGAGACCCTCAGACTATCTTTAAACGGACCTTACTGGCTTTATCTTGCACTAAACTTTATTCACGTCATTCCCTGTATCATGTGACTGGACACTGTGGGTGGCTCGATTGTAATCATGTACTGTCCTTTCCGTTGACTGATTAGGACGCAACAAAAGCTTTTCACCGTACCTCAGTACACGTAACAATAAACTAAACACAGCTCAACTCAACATTGGAAAAATAAAATCTTTCAAGAGCAAAATTGTACCAGAGGTCAGATAGTCTTACCATAATTTTCTCATTTTCTTCCCAGCTGTTATTAGGCATCCTACCAACAACTGGGGTGCGGTTCTGATCTATCATCTACCTCATTGGAGACCCTCGAACTATCTTTAACCGGACTTTACTTGACTTTAGCTTGCACTAAACGTTACTCCCTTTATTCTGTATTTGTACACTGTGGACAACTTGATTGTAATCATGTACTGTCTTTCTGCTGACTGGATAGCACGCAACAAATAAGCTTTTCACTGTACCTCAGCGCGCCTGGCAATATACTAAACCAAACTAAAATCATTCCACTTTTAGTTTATTACTACTGACATTGAATATCTCACAAACATCTCAAGCCTTCATTTTGTGTGCCTCAAATTCATTTGAATGTGACGGGTTCTCTTTGTGAGAAGGAAAATAAGAAGTAGCATTTATCGGCCTCTCTTTCTTGCTTGTGTTTTTCCAAGGTGCCTTTAAAATAGAGAGACAGATGCGCTTTCTGGAAAACAAAAGACGACACTGGAGATCGTATGATCAGGATGGCCTTCATCCACTAGTACGGCAAGAACTGGAGTTCTTCCATCAGAAGATGAAGGAAATGGAAGAGGTAATTGATATTTTTTATCAGGAAAACATAAGCTGGTGAAGGGCATTAGATTGTGCGTGTCAGATTAATGCTCTGAAAGTTCATGTCGTGTGGCCTAGCCTAAAATCTGGAGGACTTTTGTTTTCCCTGGAAACATGTCCAATCATTGCGCTATTCATATGAAGACGGCTATTTTATTCCTTGGAGCACAGGAAGTTGAGGGGGTTATCTTATGGAGGTTTATAAAGTCATGAGGTGAATGTACAGTCTTTTTTTCCCCTGGTAGGGGAATCAAGAACCTGAGGACTCAGGTTTGAGGTGAGAGGGGCAAGATTTAATAGCACCGTAGGGGGCAACATTTTCACTTTGAGGCTTATGGTTATTTGGAAGGAGCTGACAGAGGAGATAGCTGAAGCAGATACTATTACAGTATTTAAAAGACTCTTGGACAGACGCATGGATAAGAAATGTTTATGGACAAAACGCAGGCAAGTGGGACTAACTTAGATGGGCATTTTGTTCACCATGGTCGAGTTGTGCTAAGGGCCTGTTTCCATGCTGTATGATGCTGACTCGGTGATAATTGCCTCCATTATCAGTGACAAACAAGTTCTTTAACTGTCCTGTTTTTTATTATGCGTCTTTCCTGTTTAATTATTAAATTCATTGCATCACTTCAATTTTCCTTCAGTCCATATGTCTCATTGAAACTGCATCATCTTTGAAACACATGTATCAGTTATATTTTTGTGTACTTTCTCGGCCACCTCTTGTTGAATAATGGTGGTGGGGCTTTAACACCATCATAGTTCAACATAAGCACATTGAGATGTTCTATCTACATTGGTTGAGCATAGATTGGCATGGCTCGGTATTCTGATTATTTGACAGCAATCATTCTTTTCCTTTAATTACCCATTCCACATTCATTCTCCCAATTCCTCCCCATCCATTTTATTCACGTTTTGCTTTGTATTGTATATTTTTTCACCAGATTTTACATGTATATCTCTCATGGCATCAGTTTTATGAAACCCGAGGGGTGCAGAATTGAGGAACATGATTGAATATGAAAAACAGAGAAGGATTTACAGAAGAGTGAGATTTTTCCAAAGATGGAAAAATAACTATTTTTGAACAGTATACACATAATCAAAATGTCATTACCTGTTGTCGTTGGAGAAATAAGTATGCTAAGTTTCTCTTGTTTCATGAAGAAATCGCAATGGATAATGCAGGATTGCAATTAATCTTATCGGCATAGCAGGATATGACTTTTTCATGAAGCATTAGAAGCAGAGAATATTGGAATGTGAAGTAGTATGTGACTCGCTGCTGGATTCTTATTTATAAATCTATTTCTGTTTCAGTATGCAGATTTTCAATTTGCTATGCAAATGAATGAAGAACAATATCAGAAGGCAAGTATAAATTGTTTGACTATTCAAGACGGTTTTCTTGTTTATAATCTCCAGCTTTAGAGTGGCTCCAAACTTCATGAATCATTTATAGGCAGCCTTGCTTTCCAAAGTGGTCATGCTGGGAACCATCAGAATGTTCAATTTGTGCGTCTAAAAGCGCTGATGCATCTCCTCGGAAGCGAGCAGTTTAAATAGTTAAGTTGTTCTGCCCTTTTGGATTCCACTTTGAACGAAGGCATGTGAAGAATCATTCAAGCATTGGATTATGGCTTGAAATGCTGTAATTAAATGCTTACCTTTTGAGCAAAGCAAACGCCCAAGGATACTACACATTCAAAGAAGATACTTGGAGAAATAATAAGCTTGATGTGTCTGATAGAACCTGTTGTCAGAGAAGGGGGGGATTGATAAATTTCTTGCAGAACTGATGAAAGCTGAGGATGTAAGCACAGCAAGAGAGTATTTTTCATTGAAGCACTTAAAGAAAGCTCAGTTAATTTCCTCTCCTGGCTTCAGCAATGGGGATTTGAACAAGATGTGGGACTGTCCATTCTCAATTCGGGTGCTGATCACACTGGGGTGTGTATTTTTGGCACTTGTTTTTTTTATTTGTAGCATTTCAAAGTTTTAAAATTATTTGTACAAAGGAATACAGTTTAACGCAGATAAGCGTGAAGTGCTGTATTTTGGGAAATCTAACCAAGGCAGGACGTGACAGTGTTTAAGAAGGAACAGCAGATGCTGGAAAATCAAAGGTAGACAAAAGTGCTGGAGAAACTCAGCGGGTGCAGCAGCATCTAAGGAGCGAAGGATATAGGCAACGTTTCCGACCAGGATGCATCACCCATGGTCAGTCATGACCGAGAGGGGCCTACTACTACGGGCTTTATCGGTGAGGAGATTGAGTATAGACGTTGGGACGTTATGTTACATATGTTACATTTGTACAAGACCACAATTGGAGTATTGTGTTCAGTTTTAGTCACCTTGCTAGAGGAAGGTTTTCATGAAGCTTGAAAGAGTGCAGGGAAGATTTACGAGGATGTTGCCAGGTCTCGAGGGCCTGAACTATAGGGATACGCTCGGATTTTATTCCTTTAAGTGCAGGAGGCTGAGGGCTGATCTTATTGAGGTGTATAAAGTGATGAGGAGAGATGATGGGGTGAGTGCATCTAGGCTTTGTCCCACAGAAGGGGAATCAAGTTGGCGAAAGTGATATATGGAACATACAGCATCCTATGCGCTAGAATACAACAAGTGAGGGTTTGTGTATCAAATCATGAGGGAGATTGATAAGGTGAATGAACAGTGTCTTTTACCTCAGGCAGGGGAATCGAGAACCAAAGGACATAGGTTTAAAGTGAGAGGAATAAGATTTAATACAATCCCAAGGGGCAACTTATTCACTGAGAGTGGTGGATATGAGCTGCCAGCGGAGGCATTTGAAGCAGGTACAATAATATTTAAAATACACCTGTACAGGTACTTGGAGAGGAAAGGTTTAGGGGGATATGGGCTAAATGCTGGCAAATGTGACCAACTAAATTTGTGCATCTTGATCAGTGTGGATGATTTTAGACTTACAGCACAAATCAGGCCCTTCAGCCCACAAAGTCTGCGCCGAACAATGACGCCACATACGCTAACACTATCCTACACACACTAGGTACAATTTACAAATTTACCAAAGCCAATTAACTAACAAACCTAGATGTCTTTGTAGTGTGGCAGAGAAAGCCCACACAGTGACGGGGAGAACGTACAAACTGCGTGCAGACAGCACCCGTAGTCAGGATCGAACCGGGGTCTCTGGTGCTGTAAGGCAGCAACTCTACCGTTGTGACACAGTGGCAACAGCCGAAGGGCCAGTTTCGGTGCTGTATGTTTCCATGACTCTAAAATGTCTGGGCAGTTAAGACTCAAATGCACAGAAGACATAGTCTGATTGGAGCAGGAATGGAAGGAATATAGTATTCCCTTGTTTAAGGGAATACTCTATTTTCTTCTTCCCGCCCCTCCTCCCCACCCTCACATCAGTCTGAAACAGGGTTTTGGCCCGAAACGTTGCCTATTTCCTTCGCTCTATAGATGCTGCCTCACCCGCTGAGTTTCTCCAGCATTTATGTCTACCAGAGTATTCCCTTGGTTGGCTTCAAGTCAATTTAGAACCCTATCTACACTTGGAAAATCAGGAGTTTTATTGAAGGCCCAAAATGAGAACTACTTAACAATTTAAGCCATAACTATCAGAGAGCTGCAGACTACTGCGATGGTAGTGGTTACATAGAAAATAGTTGCAGGAGTAGGCCATTCGAACCTTCGAGTCAGCACCACCATTCAATATGATCACGGCTGATCATCCAAAATCAGTAGTACCCCGTTTCAGCTTTCTCCCAATATCCCTTGGTTCCATTAGCCCTAAGAGGCAAATCGAACTCTCTCTTGTATACCTCCACTGCCTTCTGTGGCAGAGAATTCCACAGATTCACAACTCTCTGGGTGAAAAAGTTTTTCCTCATCTCAGTCCTACCCCTTTATTCTTAAACTGTGACCCCTGGTTCTGGACTCCCCCCTTCCCCCCAACATCGGGAACATTTTTTCCTGCATCTAGCCTGTCCAATCCCTTAAGACTTTGTCTCCACTCTCCTCCATGGTTGCTTTTAATCTACTGGTGTCTGAGGTGAGTATTTGTGAACAAACATTGCCACTTCTGGTCTCCAGTGTTAAAAAAAATTTTTTTAAAAAGCTTTTTGTTTAAAATTGTTTCCTGGTTTTTGTCCAAGTGTATATTGCATCCTTGGAGTAGAACTGCAGTTCTCAAGTTGTTTCCATTATTCTAAGCATTATAATTCTTAGACGGGTTTGAAGAAGGGTCTCGACCCGAAACGTCACCTATTCCTTCACTCCATAGATGCTGCCTCACCTGCTGAATTTCTCCAGCATTTTTTGTCTACTTATGATTCTTCGACTTGTGCTTTATGATGATTTAATGTTGCTGGATTATTCAGAGATTATTTGTAAAATATCCTGTATTCCATTCTTGTATTAATTTGGAGAAATGTAAGAACTCGCATATATTAAAATAAAACCCTGTAATAAATTCACGTGTGTTGTCTGCAGGATGGACAGCTGATTGAATGTGGCTGCTGTTATGGAGAATTTGCCTTTGAGGAGTTGACACAATGCAGTGATGGTCATCTCTTTTGTAAAGAATGCCTCGTGAGGTATGCGCAGGAAGCAGTGTTTGGAGCTGGCCAGGTATGAGCTGATTTTTAGATGCCTTTAAAAAAAAAAAGTTGATAACTCCAATGGTAAGGATGACAATTTTAACAGGAGGAGGCCATCCTCATATCTGAGCTTGCACCACCTCTCATTAAGGGCATTGTCTGATCTTCTATCTCGTAGACAGATTCAAAATAATGGTGTTATTTGAAGGGTTGTGATGGTTTATCAGAGATCAAAACTCCTCTCAAACAAAGAAGTATTGAAAAATATATCTTACTCATTCACTGCCCAATGATCTCAATTCAAATTTGGTCCTTTTAGAATTTGAGTAATCAGTTTGGATTATTGTAATGATGTAATGAGCGAAAAAAAGGCACAAGGTGCTGAGGTAACTTCAGGCTGGAGAAGGGTCCTGTCCCGAAATGTCACCTATCCATGTTCCCCAGAGATGCTGGCTGACTGCTGAGTTACTCCAGTACTTTGTGGCTTTTTTGGTAAGCCAGTATCTACAGTTCCTTATGTCTACATGAACTGCAGGGGAACTGTTGTAACTTTGTCAGCACCATTGATGTGGCGACGTTTTAAATACCTTCGGTGTGCAAGCAAAGAATCTCACTGTGCCTGGCCACATGTGGCAACAAAGTGTTCCGTGCAAATTCGAACAAATATAAACTTGGAACATTTGATGATCAGTGTGTGATGGCCAAATTTCGATGATCATTGTGTCAATGTCAACATTTCCTTTTTTTGCAGTCCCAGCTGAGCTGCATGGATAGTTGCTGTACATGCACGTTCCTCAATGGTGAGCTGGAGAAGGTGTTGCCAGAGAACATACTATGCAAATACTACGAACGCCAAGCAGAGGAGGCGGTTGCTACGGCCTGTGCTGATGAACTTGTCCGGTTGGTGTCTGACGATGCTTCTATTATATTCAAGAGTTAGAACTGGGAATGTAACATGTCTGCCTGATGTCTTGATATTCATTTCATATGAAGAATGGGAAAGTTCCATTTCTTTCATGACTCGAGACATCGTGATTTAGAAGCAATGAAGTGTGGTCACTGCACTGCAGGAAATGTGACGATCAATTTGTGCACAGCCTGCTCTCGCAAACTTGATAAATGATAGGATCGGTTTTAATGATGCTATTTGATGGATAACTGTCACAGGACAGTTTTGCTTATCTTTGGGATAATGACGATGGATTTTCTGTGTTGGAATAAACAAGGTCATGATAACACAAGAGTTCCCAACCTGGGGTAAATTTCACCTACCCAGGGGTCACATTTGTTGATTCTGGATTTGCTCATATTTTTTCTCATTGTCTGATATACTGGTGACTGAAGTACCGTTTTCTCATTGACTGGTTCTGGTTTACCGGTCGGTATCTGTTCATCATTAGTTGTTCATAAATAAGTGAAATAACATTGTTATGTGCTATTAAAGTTGCTGGGGGTAAACGGGATGAAAAAGGTTGGGAACCCCTGGTTTAACATTTCATCAGAAAGATGCTGCCTCCCTCTGCCTAGATTTTTGTTTTTTTAATTTCTGCTATGAGCTTTGACTCCAAAACCTCTTGACCCCAACTAGCACGCTCTCTGTGGAGTGAAAGAATAATCTGCACGTTAGAACGTTTGCAAATCATTATTGTCTCAAACTGTAAACGAGGACGGCCAGATCGGTTAGTGCGCAGGTTTGCTTGGGAAATGTTTCTCTGAAAGCCCTCTGAAAGCCCTCATTTCCACAAAGGGGATCAAGTCTATCTGGAATCACAGTGCTGTCAGAAATATAAATGGAACTTGCCCTTGATTATGTGCTCTCTGTTATTGTAGTCGATGTTCAGATGAGATGCCTCTCTTTTGTATCTGAGTTATGCACTTAAAGATACAAACCTACATGTTTGCTGGAGTGCCATCTTAATATCAGTCACATCTTCGATTAGCACCAGGCGTTTTGTTTTTGGATCTTGATTCTCTAATATGTTTCAGAGTCCAATGTCTAGCTTTATCTACCCTCTGATTAGGTTATTATCTTTAGACTAGAGCAATTGGTGTTTGCAGGAAATTAAAAAAAAACACAATTGAAAAACAAATTGTGAAAATTACGCGCACATCTCACATCCTCTTATGAATGTTCCACAGTAATAAGACTCTTTCTGATTTCCATGAAGGGAGATTGGCAAACTGACCTGCAATGTTGAAAGTGCACTAAAGGGATTTGTAGGAAAATAACTGCCGATGCTGGTTTATACTGAAGATAGACAGCAAAAGAAGGGTTCGACCCAAAATGGCACCTGTTATTTTTCTTCAGAGATGCTGCCTGACCTGCTGCGTTACTCTAGCATTTTTCTGCACTAAAGGGATGTTGCATGGCATGAATTTAACAGTTTTAGCCATAGACCTGGTAAATATGCTACTGATTGTTTGCTACGGAAAAGACAACAGGTGCAGGACTGAGTCTGATGGGGTCAGAGTGCAGAGGATGGAGGGGTAGGGGTTGGCGGCTGGAGGGAGTAAGGTCATGGCCAGAGACTGAAGCCAGGGAATAGCAGGTGGACATGACTGTGCCCGTGGATTGGAGTGGAATTAGTATGTGCGGGTAGATATCCCAGCCACACAGACACACACACAGACACACACACACACACGCGGGCGCACACACACGCACACACACAGACGCACACACAGACGCACACACACACATAGACACACGCACAGACACACACGCACACACACACGCACAGACACACGCACAGACACACACACGCACACGCACACACAGACGCACACACAGACACAGACACACACACACAGACACACACACACACACACCCACAAAGACACGCACACACACACTTGGTGTCTGAGGTAAGAGCCACACAGACACAGACACAGACACAGACACACACTTGGTGGGATGGTGTCAGGGTGGAGGATGAAGCCAGTGTCCAGAGACTGGGGCCTGGGACTGTCTAATGGTTAGAATTAATGAAGTCCATCTGTACTGTTTTTAATTTATTGCTTTCTGACAACGTTCCAGGTGCCCATTTTGCAACTTCCCAGCACTATTGGATAAAGAAATAAATATGTTCAGCTGCCCCAATCCTCGCTGTCGAAAGGTAAGAACTCAAGTTTCTTCATTTTAAAACCAAGTCCTTCTCCATTCGTGTGCAGGAAGGAACTGCAGATGCTGCTTTACACTGAATATAGACACAAAATGCTGGAGTAACTCAGTGGGTTAGACAGCATCTCTGGAAAACAGGAACAGGTGACGTTTTGGGTTGACTTCTTCTGGCTGATGCAGACAGGTAGGAAGAAGGGTCTCGACCTGAAATGTCACCTATTCCTTTCCTCCTGAGATGCTGCCTGACTCGCTAAGTTACTCCAGCATTTTGTGTCTACCCTCCATGCATACCTTGAATGCTTTCAGTCTAGTTTTTTTCCATTCTTAGCCAGGCAGAACTCCATGCGTTCTTGAGTTTGTGTGGAGTCAAATGCAATAATAATTTCATGCCTTGAAAGTGTTATAGATTGAATGTCATATTAAGGTTGGGTTAGGTTAAAAAATGAGAACCGGAGAGTAAGGAATGCTGTTGCTTCTATGCCTTTTCTTCAAGAAGGATTCTTTTAAAGCTAAATTTGCTCATCTGCCAAACTGAGATTGTTTCAAAATCAATTGTACACTCGCAGCTATTTGATTGCTCTTTTTGTTCCATTGTTAAACCCTTCGTATGTTCACCTTTCAAGTATATAATTGCTCCTCATGGTCAAACTTGTATCCTCCGTTAATGTTGCTGTATAATTTCCCTCGCCATTTTTTTTTTAACGGTTTGGCCAGCCTTCATTTGAACAATTCCCCCACTCTGATACCGATTTTAATGTATTTCCGAAGCAATTTTTGTTGGTCAATTCATCTTCAGAAGTTGTTAATATCAGTCCCTGAAATGTCCTCTAGATGGCGTCGTAGGACAGCGTATTGATGCAACGAATCATATAATAGAAATTAAAAACTCTGTGGTGAAGGAGTTGGCGAGGTTGATAGTAGTCATCCGTCTGATAAAGGGTTTCGGCCCGAAACGTTGCCCATTTCCTACGCTCCATAGATGCTGCTGCACCCGCTGAGTTTCTCCAGCATTTTTGTCTACCTTTGATAATAGTCAGAGTAAGTTTTATAATATCTGCCTGCATTGTACTTCAATGCGTTGACTACCATGTTGGATTGCATCCACTTGAACGTTGCAAATGATCACAGACATTTTTAACGTAACATTTGTGACTATTTATTTTCTGAATGGTCACGTTGATGGGGACACGGCTACTTTGCCTTATGAGAACTTTATAAATTTCATTTGCTTCATCTTCACTTCACACTGGATGAGCGTTCCATTAGATTAAACAAGAGCGTGAAGTAGCGATTTGTGTACATCATTTTCACATGAATTTGCTGTTTAATCTCTCGGGAAATATTTACAGAGCAAATTGGCTGAAGAGCTGTTCTTTTCGGATATAGTTGGTGGAAAAGGAGATGAGATTCTATATGAATTGCTTTTCAGATTATTCGGAGAAGATTAGAAATAAGTGTCATTTATATTGCTTAATGGCGCCAAAATGTTCACAGCTCTTTGCAGGGGTGTGAGAAACCCCTTGCACAATTGTGGCTAATCTTCAAATGAGCACTTTTTCGACATTAAGTGACTTATTAGTTTATCTACTTTATTTTTCTAATATCTCATCCCTCATTCCCAAGTTCACTGTCTCCTTGGAGGGAAACCTTAACCCAGGAGTTTTGTTTTTGCTGAGGGTCATGCACATATTGTATTTTAGGGCAAGCTGCAAATTGAAGTCAGCCTGAAAGCCTTTAAAAGGCTCTTACAGATCCAACACAATCTACAAAGCACAATGTGTAACTGGAAAGCTAATCACGAGAAGTTGGTAATGACCTGCAGCCAAATGCCTAACTTGTAAGGCAGCTTCTATAGAAACAATGGGAACTTATGGCCAAGATCAATGTGCTAAAGGCCAGCAAAGTCTTAGAATCTGCGGAATGGGATTATCAAAGAAAAAATTGAGTATCGAGCCGTTGTAGTTGTAGTAAAGATTTGCAGTCTACTTTAATAGGGAAACGTTTCTATAAATGTCTCAGACCAGTGTCTTCAATATTGGGCACCGTATATTAAAATGGAGTACTGAAACCACAATGGGGCCACATGATTAGACCTGACTGTACTGTGTGACATGAAAGTTTTAAAATAAGTTAATTGTGTTACAGGTTTGTACCTCATTGTGTAACGTGAAAATGTCAATTGACTATTCCATGGCATTTTTGTTGGCTGAGATGCAGATTTTTGTCACTGTTATGCTTTTAAGTTGTCCAAGATGATTCCCTGTGCGAATTTATACGATTTAAAACTTGCTATAAATGTACTTGTCAAGAGTTTACAAGTACAGGTCCACCACCGATTTACCGGTACCCTTGGTGCCAGAGCCTTTCTGGATTATCCGGTTTGCTGGACCAACAGAGGTCACGGTCTCTGAATAGAGTCCACCGATACTGGGACAGTCGGCTTAGGAGGAGCTGAGGTACCAGCTGTTCAAGTTGTATTAAAACAGAGTCAGTCAACTTGAACTACAAGTTCTTTAATAAGTATATGCACAGAGGGAACACATTATCTCTGGACTCGAGGACTAACTAACAGGCTAACGTTTCATTATATGTCAGCCAATAGACAATAGGTGCAGGAGTAGGTCATTCGGCCCTTCGAGCCAGCACCGCCATTCAATGTGATCATGGCTGATCATCCCCAATCAGTACCTGGTTCCTGCCTTCTCCCCATATCCCCATGACTCCGCTATCTTTAAGAGCCCTATCTAGCTCGCTCTTGAAAGTATCCAGGGAACCGGCCTCCACCGCCCTGTGAGGCAGAAAATTCCACAGACTCACAACTCTCTGTGTTTGATATATAGAAAACCCGGACTGGATGTACATTGAATGCAGACACGATCAAATCAGCTAATGCGATTAATCTACACCAGCCCGCAAAGTCGGCCTTGGTATTTGGCCATGGGAACGGGTCTGCTGGCTCTGGCCAGGCTGGAGTTCCAGAACCCCAGCTGCAAGGGGCAATCCAGCACTGAGGTCCCGATAGGCCACCTCGTACAGTCAGCACCCGTGGTCAGGATCTAACCTGGGTCTCTGGTGTTGTAAGGCCGCAACAACCGCGGCCGCATCTTGTAGCCACATCTTTTGGTTCTGTGTCCAATTTGAGTCCCAGGAAGATTGGATTGTCAACTTATGGCACAGTCATCTGCGTTTTATACTCCCTTCCTCTTTTCCAGTCTCTTCCAACCTCCTTCACTGAATCATAATTACTCACCATTGTTTTTACATCCTTACATGCTTGTCTACATTTTTCATCTCAGCTATCCCCTATGGAAATGATTTTCACTTTTTATTTATTCTGGCTGAAGTAATTTTTTGTGTCACCTCTAGTTTTCCTTGTTCATTTGCAGTGCCCTTCTCTCCCCATCTGAAAGGTTGAGGGCTCAATCAAACCAGGAGGAACTGGAGCACAATAAACTAAGACGACCCTTCGAGTCCATGATGACAATTGATCACCCGTTCACACTAGTTCTGTTTTCCCACCTCTACACTCACTCCCTACACACTTGGGGCAATTTATAATGTCCAATTAACCTACAAACCCACATGTGTTTTTAAGGTTATTATTACCTTTGGGACTTTGTGCATAAACTGATTTCTCTCTTTAGATTAATAAGCAGATTGTAAGATTGATTGTATCAAAGAAGTGTATTAATTCAGAAAAGATCTTGCTAAATGCGTATTTGTCTCATTATAGTAATGAGACAAATAGTTACTTGCTGATTTTTTAAAATATTGTTGATTACATGAGAGAATTTTAATATTTATTGTATAGTCAGGGTTGTTGCCTTCAAGTATGAAAGCACATTGTTATTCATGTGTGCTGTAGGTGTGAAGGTCAGGCTATTTGCTATATCCCAATTGCCCTTCAGAGGACAGTGGTGAGCTGTTTCAACCCATCCGACAAAGATGCTTTATACTGGGCATGGTATTCCAGGATTTTGTTTACACAGCAAGAAAAGTGACAGTCAAGATAGATTTTTATGTCAGGATGGTGTACAACTTGGAAGAGAATTTGCTTACACTGGCATTCCCAATGGTGAAATTTTACACCTGCTGCTTTTGTCCTTTGTATGCTGTAGTTTGCAGGTATTGCATGGTGCTAATTCAGTAACCAAGGTGAGTTGTTGCAGTGATTTTTGTATGTGGTACATGCTACATTTATACCTTCCCATGGTGCTTGAATACCTCAAAATGTGGCCACATCCACAACAGAGACTTTGGGCCTAGCTCACTAACTATCACAAAGTCAACAATAAAAACCCATCCTTAGGGTAAATTACATTGATGTTCCATCTACCAACCACTTTCGACATGCAGTAGAGTCACAGTGGGGGGAGGGATGTGGGGTGGGGGGAACGAAGCATATTTCAACCTCTTTATATGGCTGCTCACTATGAACTTGGAAGATCAAGACATGACCTTTGTGCTCCAAGACTTGTACTGAAGACCTGTGCAAGACCTTGGGCTACACTGTTCAGAGACCAAATTGGATAATAAGGTGGCAAAAGTAAAGGGCCTGTCCCACTTACGTGACTTTTTCGGTGACTGCTGGCAACCGTCATACGTCGCCGAAAATTTCCAACATGTTGAAAATTCAGCGGTGACCAGAAAGACGCTACGACTCTTTGTGTGGCTAGGATACTACTCACGACCGTACAGGCGACACCCTGGCGACATGTTCGCGGGGTGAAGGGTGAAGCCTGTATGGCCGTGAGTAGTTGCCCAGAGAGTGATATCTTGTTCTGGTCGCCGCTGGATTTTCAACATGTTGAAAACTTTCGGTGACCTGCAGCGACCTATGACGGGTGCCGGCAGTCGCCGAAAAAGTCGCGTAAGTGCGACAGGCCCTTGAAGAACTGCAAAAAAAGATGCCACGGTGTGGATATTTGACCAGCGGGCGAGATATGCAGAGTGTATTAAACGCACAAACACGCGACCAGCAAAAAGACTGGGAGTAATGAAAACTGACAGTCTGACATTGGCAAGAGACTAATAGACAACAAAATGTGCTTTGGTGGTCCCTGTAAACTGTGGGCTGAATTTAGTAGGGTTTAACACTGCCATCCCGCCAGCCCTCAATGAGTGAACTTTGTTGCATTTCCTTTAAAACCACTATTTCTTCGTGAAGAAAGAAAACCAAAACTGTACACATTACTCACGGTTGTGCTGAACCTGCTCCTGATTTTACACTTGAAGGTATCAGCCCTGATTGTGAAATAAATATTCTCTCTCATATAATAATCACTCCAGTTCTCTGTAATAATTGCTGACATACTAATTATTTTCCTACAGTACCAGCGTGTTAACTTTGTGACTGGTAGAAATGTAGTCTCGGGAACCTCGCACTAAACTGACACTTTCCTGTTTATAAAATATTCTTCTTTTTCATTCTTCTCAGTGAAGTGAATAATTTGATATTATCCATATTGTATTCAATTTACTATGTTCATTTCCACCCACTTAACATGTCCACATCTTTCTGCAGTCTTTCATACCAATCTTGCTGCTTACTCTCAATTTGGCCTTGTTTCAAGAACATCAGAATAATTCCCTTCATTTAAGTTATTGGTTTGACTATATATATCTAGTCCTTGAAGTGCCCATGAATTATTGTCATCCATTCTTATTTACTTTTTCTGCCTGTTACACAATTCCTAATCCATGCTAAAGCTTAATTTTGATTAGACATGCATCATGGAAGCAGGCCCTTCGACCCAACGAGTCCACGCTGATCATTGTGTTCACACTAGTTCTCTCTCCAACTTGCTCATTCGTTCCCGACACACTAGGGGCAATTTAGAGAGGCCAACTTTCCTTGTCTTTGTGGTGTGGAAGGAACCAGAGCCGGAGGAGAAGGGAGAACGTGGCTGCAGGGAGAATGTGCAAACTCCACACAGACAGCACAGCACCTGAGGTCACGATCAAGGCCGGGTTTCTGAACTGGTAGCTGCTCCACTGTGCCACACACATATCGTTACAGCTTCAAAACACCCTCCAGATTTGGCAGTTCCCCAGTCAGAAGTCTATGCTAAACCCTTTGCTTCTCACACTGCATTGTTACCACAGCCCTGCTATTTCTCAAATAACCATCCTGTGGTTTCCAAACTTTTCCCCTAATTTCTTGAAAAATAAGAGTTCTGTCAATTGGTAGAAACAAATCTATAATCTGGAGTATTTCTCAAGATTTTTTGAATGTGGATCTAGGGGGAAAAATTTAGTAATATTTAACAAAAAAGCAAGATTCTTTATTGTCAATCAATTAATTTTCAATTGTTACCGATTGTACATTTCACCCGTATCTTTGCGATTTTTATGGCTTGTCGAGAGGGTGCATGGTTGAATTTGTGGTCTCGCTCATATTAACTGGATATGTGCAGGGAATTTTGGGGTTGATGAGAAATAGGAAGGGAAATATGAAATGCAGTCCAATTAGCTTGCTGTGATCCTTGCTGTATTATCTGTGGGTGTTTGAGTGTGTGCAACTGCACATAACTGCTACTGCTCTGGGGTAGAAATGAGGCTGTCATTGTTTTTCGGACAGGCGTCGAGACAAATGATTAAATGCACTTGTCTTTTTATTTGAACTTTTCTGCACAGAATAATGAGGAGGGGAAATAAGTTGTAAGTAGTGCAGTCTTGTTATGTGAAAGCATGCATGAAGCCAGAATATCAATCCAAGTTGAACGTGCTTGCAATGATTACTCTTGACTGTGTCTACTTAATGATTTTCTTTTCATGTCAGGCTGGACTGTTTTAGTGTGCAATTTATGAAGATAGGAGGTGGGGAGGGTGTTGAAAGGGTGGCGTGGTGCAAATGTATTCAAGAAAGTGCTGAACTTATAATTTTATTGTACGCTGTCGATACAAAGTAATGTGCCTGTCCCACTTAGGCGACTCTTTAGGCGACTGCCAGGGACTCATTTTAATGGAATTCACCTATGACACCTGGCGACAATCTTATAGAAACTTACAAAATTCTTAAGGGGTTGGACAGGCTAGATGCAGGAAGATTGTTCTCGATGTTGGGGAAGTCCAGAACAAGGGATACGTTTACGGATAAGGGGGAAATCTTTTAGGACCGAGATGAGAAAAACATTTTTAACACAGAGAGTGGTGAATCTGTGGAATTCTCTGCCACAGAAGGTAGTTGAGGCCACAGTCATTGGCTATATTTAAGAGGGAGTTAGATGTGGCTCTTGTGACTAAAGGGATCAGGGGGTATGGAGAGAAGGCAGGTACAGGATACTGAGTTGGATGATCAGCCATGATCATATTGAATGGCGGTGCAGGCTCGAAGGGCCGAATGGCCTACTCCTGGACCTAATTTCTATGTTTCTATGACAACACCTACGTCAACACCTACACCTACGTCAACCTACGACAACAAAAATTGTCACCGCCGTCGCCGAAAAAATGTCGACATGCTGAAAATTTTGTGGCAGTCGCCTGTAGTTGCCCAAAATCGCCTAAGTGGGACAGGCCCATTAGTGTTTAGCGTTTTAGTTCAAGGATCGTTGAGAGGCACAGCATGGAAAGGGGCCCTTTGGCCCACTGGGTCCACGCCAACCATCGATCACCCGTTCTCACTACTTCCAAGCATTTGCCAGAGGCCGTTTAACCCACAAACCTGCACATTTTTGGGATGTGGGAGGAAACGGGTGTACCCACATGGTCGCAGAGAGAAGGTGCAAACTCACACCTACAGCAACTGAGGTCAAGTTCGAAGCTGGGTCTCTGATACTGTGCCACCCTTGCTGCATATATTCTCTGTAAGGGCGAAAGAGAAGCTCGGAATTTGTTTTCCATATTATTGAAAGGAAGTACTAGCTCACCAGCTAACCTCTTTTAGCTAGTTAATTTGCTGACATATTGCATCCATAAGCAAAGTGGAACCA
Organism: Leucoraja erinaceus; assembly: GCF_028641065.1. Taxonomy (NCBI): domain Eukaryota; kingdom Metazoa; phylum Chordata; class Chondrichthyes; order Rajiformes; family Rajidae; genus Leucoraja; species Leucoraja erinaceus. The sequence continues at coordinate 4,907,122 of NC_073396.1, forward strand.
TAGTGGCCTTATCTACAGTGGCTGTTACCTGCAAATTGTTTTGACAATGCCATTATTAGCCTTAGTCCTCCATGCTGAGGCAGAGAACATTGGCATGTTCTGACCTGTACAATGTCTGCTAAAACCATACCCGTGCAGACATTGGACAAAGATACAGTTGTGCTTCATTTGTAGAATCATTTGTTGGTAGTTTTTTTTTCCCTTGAAACTAATGGCATTATTTGGTCAAGTCACAAGAGACTTTAATTGCATATAATCACACTCGGAGCAAAGAAACAGATCTATTTGGACGTAGAGAAATTTCTCATCAGCAGATAAAGAAATAACATTTTGGATGCATCGTTTTCCGTGAGCCTGAATGAGCTGACATTTTCCCAGAAACTCTGTGTGATTCCGCCCATGACCTCCTGTTCGCCAATCAGTGCTTCTAGGCTTGAATAGCAGAACTGGGATGAGCAGGAGGTCAGATGCCAGTCACATCATCTATTGCAGCTGGACTTGTCATTGATGTGCTGAAGCATGAGGTTGGTGCAATTTGTATCCAGCCCCTCAGCCTTACAGCATTGAAGGCTGGCGTAAGTGTCAGCATTCCATTCATTTCGAAAGGGTCGCTGACCTTGTAAGAAAAGGTTTAAGAAAGAACTGCAGATGCTGGAAAAATCGAAGGTAGACAAAAATGCTGGAGAAACTCCTGTATTTTTCTACCTTGTAAGAAAAGGTGATTGGATTTATTTATTTTACTCTTTTTCCAAAACTCATTTATTACTTAAGGTCGGTCGCTTTAAGTTACTAATAATTCACCTTATTCTTCCTACTTGAACTATGGATTTTTTTTTTCTTTAAACTTTCTTTAAATATTTAATTTTTCAGCTTTTTACTTGACAATTCTTCCTCTATCACCTGAATAAGATTTATTTGGATTTATCCGAACTCTGATTTTTTTTTTTTTAATTATTGAATGCTGTGCTAGTTGTAAAATGAGATGCAGTGATTGAAGGTTGGCACAGTTGTAAGCCGGCACGTTTGAGAACCCTGCGTTCAATTGCCTCTCGAATTCTTTTCTTTTTGTGAAAAGGCAGCCTGCAATTCTGATGCAAAAAGCTGAATGTTGCTGAAACCTGAGTATTTATTTATGGTGACACTCGTGTCTGTATGTCCACCACGTCTGTGGAGGCACTCGCACTGCCTTTTGTGCCTCGAGTCCTTTAGGAATCGCTGGTCGTGTCATGTGACAGCACTTGTCAAGAGGATTTTTGTGCATGTCATGTCGCAGATTGGAGGAAAATGAGGCCAAGCCAAAAAAGGATCAAATTGGGTCCTGTGGAATGACTCACTGTTGCTGCTTCCATTGAAGGATGAGAGAATGAGTGCTGGCAGTACTGTGTTCTATACATGTTCAGCAAGACCTTATTACTGAGAGCTACACTGTGCAGCTTGTAGGCTCCATTAGTCGGATTCTTGTGAGCTGCCTACAATGAAACCGTTTGTTAAATACTATGCCTGCTATGAAGCCTTGTCAAATCGTATTCCCAGATTTGTAGTGTGTAAGGAAAAGCTCTCAAGCTGCATGTTTGCCGCTATAGAAAATGTAAGGTAAAAATGACAAGAAAAATGTCAGTCAAGTGGTGCTAGCAAATGGTCTGTCCGTTGCTATAAGACAAATGAGCTTTGTATGTTCAAACTGAAGAGTGTTTCCTTAAAAATGAGCCATGTTTCCTGTACCAATCTGCAGCTGCATTTACCATTATTTCCATATATGGAAGCTCTGAAGTTGCAAGCAGGATTTTTAACTCTCAATTCATGTTCACTTCCTTCAAGCTTTGTGTGCAGGCAGGATACTGATCAAATTAAATGGTCCCCGTTTTTTATGTTTAAAAATATTTTTTTATGCCACCATAGAGTAAATAAGCCTGAATACAATTGAAATTAACTCATTTTTATCGCAGTCTTCATAATGTTACAAGTTCTAAAGGTCCTGTATTACAAATTAGACATCGGTTGAAGAACTAAATATGGGACTGAATCTGGTTTTAGGTTTATTATCGTCACGTATACTGAGGTAGAGTGTGAAGCTTATGTTTCTGTGTTATCTGATCAAACCAGGTAATACTATAGATAGACACAGAAAGCTGGAGTAACTCAGCGGGACAGGCAGCATCTCTGGAGAAACAAATGGGTGACGTTTCGGGTCGAGGCCCTTCTTCGCACTACAAAACTATATACGAATATAATCAAGCCAAACTCGGGTACAAATGTGAGAGTGAAAAGATAGATGCAGAGTGCAGAATATAGTTCTCGAGTAACTGTTCAAGAGAGGTCCTCCAATGTTCGCACTGATATAGGCTGGAGAATCAGGACTGTACCCGAGTCTGTGGAAGGACCGTTCATAAGTCTGATAATGGTAAGAAGCTGTTCCCGAGCTTGGTGGTGTGTGCTGTCAAGCTTCTGTATCTTCTGACCGATGGGAACGGGGAGAAGAAGGAATGTCTGGGGTCGGAAAGGTCCTTGATTATGTTCCCAAGGCAGTATGAAGACTTGATGGAGTCATTGCCGGGGAGTCTGGTCTGTGTGATGGACTGAGCTACATCCACAACTCGGAGGCAATTTCTTGTTGGATCAAATCGCCCACCCGTGATGTTTGCTTGCACTCGCCCTTGCTGGATGAAGACGACCATCTCCACTCTTGGGTACACAAAAATGCTGGAGAAACTCAGCGGGTGTAGCAGCATGTATAGACCATCTATATATGTATAGACCGCTGAGTTTCTCCAGCATTTTTGTGTACCTTCGATTTTCCAGCATCTGCACTCTTGGTCTGAAGAAGGTTTCCGACCCCGAAACATCGCCCATCCTTTTTCTCCAGAGATACTACCTGACCCGCTGAGTCACTCCAGTACTTTGTGTCCTCTCTTGGGGAGTTGGGATGCAAGGTCTTTTCCTCATCCCCAGGCTAGGAATGTCCTTTCAAATGAACAGATTGCTTAGGAAATCCCCGCAAAATGGACTGTGCAGCTGGGACCAGCGATGGAAGTAAATGACAGTTCAGGGGGCATCTGTCACTCCATCAGTAAGTGATGGAGTCACGCTGTTTGCCTTGTGTGCGAGTCGGAAATAAATGAGATTTTACATGATTGAAAAGAGTGGAATTGCCAAGATCATTCTCCAATATTCGCACCCTTGTCTTAACAATTGTGCAGTTTACATATTTTCAAGAAGGGTCAAACTTCTTTCTTTAGTAGAGTTAATATTGTTTTAAAACGTGACCTTGGTAGGAACTTGTGTGATGCTTGAATATCGCAACTTAACAAAGGATTTTTATTCTGCCAAAGTTATCTTAAATTCTCTGGTGATGTGAATGAATATTTGTTTCGCTTTCTGAACTGTTTAGTTTAGTTCATTATTGTCATGTGTACGAAGGTACAGTGAAAAGGTTTTTTGTTCCGTATTATCCAGCCAACAAAAAGGCTATACATGATTACAGCCAAGCCATCCACAGTGTGCAGATACAGGATAAAGGGAATAACGTTTAGTGCAAGAAAAAAATCTGATTAAAGATAGTGGATGTAGTTGAATCAAATGTGAGAATTGCAACTTATGTAAAATACAGAACGTTCTGCTTGTACAACCACTTCTGTATTCAATTGGTGAAATAATTTGTGATTGTATTTTGTATTGGTAGAATCTTATCTGTCAGCACACAAAGGGCGCACGTTTCTTGGTATCAGCGCGTTTGCTGAATTAACAATGTTAGCACGTGCTTGGTATTTTAAATACTTTGGGTCTGCCTCGGATGTCATGAGGTGTTAGGCTAGGAGCAGAATTAGGCCATTCGGCCCATCAAGTCTACTCTGCCATTCAATCATGGCTGATCTATCTCTCCCTCCTAACCCCATTCTCCTGCCTTCTCCCCATAACCCCTGACACCCGTACTAATCAAGAATTTATCTATCTCTGCCTTAAAAATATCCATTGACTTGACCTCCACGGCCTTCTGTGACAAGAAATTCCACAGATTCACCACCCTCTGATTAAAGAAATTCCTCCTCATCTTTTGCCTAAACTATAGTAAATTTGCCTCGATTCAACAAAGCTTGCCCTCGACTCTTAAATAAATCTGTACAATACATTATAGTAAATTTGCGCTAATTCAACAAACCTTGTTCTCTGGCTAAAAAATAAACAATTTCTCACTATTCTTATTATCAAGCAAAAGAAACAAACACTCTTTCTGATTATTTTAAAGAAAAATAACCAATGTTACCTAACGGAATAGATCTTGGCCCTTATCTGCCTCGCTCACAGCAGAGTTGGCTCTGAAGCACCCATGACCCTGTCTTTTGTTCTCCAGGGTCGACAGACAGCTGGTAGTTTGACCTCCAGCCCTTGCTGTTCTGGTGTTGGACAGCAGAGCTACTAACTATGAACTAATAACTGTCTCACATACTCCCTCTTCCCCTCTCCCCGCAGCCATTTCTTGCTCTCCAAACGATTACATTGTCTCTGCAAAATAAGATTGGATAATGAATGGATAGAAAATGCCTCACTGTCCAAAATTAAAATGACTTGTAAAAGCACATTCTTCACCATGGCTCATGTCTGGCCCCTTGTACAGAAAACGTAACCACTTGAATGCATAACTAAAATTTTAATTGAAATAATTACTAGAACCTTCCGGCAAAATGGCAAAAGTTGCAGCAAATGGCACTTTATTCTCTGCTCCAACATGTGTCCACGTAAATGGGAGTTGAGGATGCGCTAGAATCCAGAATTTAAGTTGCATGAACACGTGGGTTTAATAGGACTACGGGAAATTAAAGAAATCAGGACCAGTCTCCTGCAGCTAGTCAAAAGTTTCAAAGGACTTTTATTGTCCCGTGTACCAATTAAGACGCAGTGATACCCGATTACCATGCAGCCATACTAAAAAATGCAACAAGACACAGAACTACATAAAAGTTAACATAAACATCCACCACAGCGGATTCCCCACATTCTTCACTGCGATGGAAGCTAAAAAAGTCCAATCTTCTTACTCTTTATTCACTGATCAATATTTGGATTTTGTTGATTAACTGCACCAATCGTCGTCACTTTCTAATGTTTTGCCCTTTTGTTTGAGTAAATCTCATAGTTGAAGATATACAAAACCTTCATTCTAGACATGATTCTTAATCTATGTTAATACTGTTGATTTTAGCTGGGCATGGCTTAAGGAAGTGAATTGGGTTTTGGAAGTCTTATTGCTAGAAGTACATTATTGGTGTTGCCTTATTATTGCAATCCAGTGAATTTGCTCAAATCTGGTGGAAAAATTGCAGATATTTTTTGTTGTGTGTCTCCTGACACTTGCTGTTTGATCCGAGCATAAAGGGAGAATTCTGTCTGTCTTCTGGGACCTTTGGCATGGACCCTGCAGCTGCAAGCACAGATCAGAGGTCAGGTCTCCCACAGCGAGTGATGCACCTCCTGATGCCCCAAGGCCCAATACTCTTCACGTGTCGGGATAAGTGTATGGGGTGATTGCTGGACGGCGCAGACTCGGTGGGCCGAAGGGCCTGTTTCCGTGCTCTGTCTCTCAATGTCATATGGAGTCGATACCACAAGTTCCGAGCAATGGCTTGCATCCGCCCTTTGAGCCAGGACCACAAGCCACAGTCCTGATGAACAGCCACTCCTTACCAAGCCATGGCAATTTTATTATGTGAATGCACCAGCAGAGGGCAAGGCATGGTGCCAGATTCACAATGCAGCAATGCAGCTTGAGCAAATGGTATGGAGAGAAAAGGTTCGGGATACTGGCGGGATCAGCCATACCTATGGCGGTGTGGGAGTGGAGGACTCCAAATTTCAGCCGAATTTTATTGATTCACCAATCTCAGGTCTGGGCGATCTGCTGAGCAAATGCTATTTTTAAACAGGGCGGGAATAAAGAGTTTCAAAGAGGTCAATAATCTCAGGTCTCGCGATCATCGAAACTGGATCAATAACCGGTCATTTTACTGGAAGCAGTATTTTGAAAGCCTCAAAGGCTGGGGCGGCTCTGCAGACTTGGACAGTGAATTGGTGGTGTTGCAGAGAGGTCAAGAACACACAGTGTTGACACGTGGCATGAGTACGGATCGAGGAGAGCAGTAATTCGAGAAGTGCTGAATAGCTTGTACTTATCTGTGATTCATGGGTGGATTTGAACTGTTAATGTGGTCATTTCAATTAAAATATGTTAATTCCCTTGGATTAAGTCACAGTCGGTGATATTTGCTGAGGGAAGAGAAGCTGCTGTGGAAGCAGCTTTTGGTCAATGGCAAAACCAAGAAGAGAGATGCACCATTGAAGGTGAGCATTCTTGAAAGAACGGTGGTGATAGGTTAAATAGTAGCAAAAAAACTTGTTGTTGCCTGAAATCTGACATTAAAGCAAATTGCAGGGGTGCACATCGGGTTTAGTTACATCCACAGAAAGAATGTTTAAGAAGGAACTGCAGATGCTGGCAAATTGAAGGGAGACAAAAATGCTGGAGAAACACAGCGGGTGTGGCGGCTGCCTCACCCGCTGAGTTTCTCCAGCATTTTTGTCCACAAAGAGAAAAGCAGATAACATTTCAGTTCCATCGCCTTTCATCAGAACTGGAAGTTCATGGTGATTGAATGAATCAAGTGGTAAAGAACAGAATAGTCCTTTCATGGCGCCTGATTCATTGCCCAATCATGATCTGTGGAGTTGCAAATAAAATCAGCTTTATCTCCTCTATGGCCCATCGCATTCTGTACAGCCACAAACTTCAAATGGAACCAGATGACTAATTTATAAGAGCATGAGTCCGTGGAGTTTAAAGGGCTTATTATAGGGTTTGAGTCACAGTACACTCCTGAATCATGTACGTTTTACCATTGGTTTCTGTGACACTGCATTCAGTTTGCAACCATAAATGGTAAATAGAATTTATCAATAACTTGGAAACAACACCACAGGAAGACGAAGGATGTTATCAGTGTTCTTGTGGTCAAATAGTAAGCGTGGATGGTTTGGAATGAAACTCATCCGCTGAACTTAATGCTGGTTTCCTGTGTCATGTCGTAAAAATATCATCCTATCCCAGCCCAAACTGACGCAGTTGTTTGTGTAAATAAACTATTAAAGCTGCAACTATTTGCGGAAATGATGCTGTGCATTTAATTGGTGGCGAGGTTTTCGTGCAGGGTTTTTCTTGTAAGTCTAACGGCAGGAATTCCCAAAGATGCACTGGACACAACTGTTTGTTCTAGGTGTAGATACAAGCAACTGCAGCTGCTGGATTGCAAAAAAACAAGAAAGAAAGTTCTCGACCGGAAACGTTACCCGTCCATGTTCTCCAGAGATGCTTCCTGCCCCGCTGAATTATCCCAGTACGTGGTGTCCTTTTGTGTATTAACCAGCGTATGCATTCTTTGTTTCCCATGTTAAAGAACACAACTTTTTAGATGTTTTCACTGGGCATAAAAAGTCAGAGGCTTTTGGTGGCTGGCAGTCAAGTAGAGGAGGAGCATTTACATTGTAAAATTAAAGCCCCAAGAAAATTCGATGGGTAGAAAATGACCCTCCTTTGTATACTTTGAATGGATGATATATGTGCTTTGAGCTGTTGAGTGCAGAAGCCAATGCTACTGAATCTCAGTCGTGCAGCTCAACGTCCACTTTTAGCACCAACAAGAGAGAATGAATTTCTACTTCAGCATCTTTTGATCCTATCAGGACTTGGTTGCACATTATGTTGTCATGTTATTTTTATGCTCTCCTATCAAGGTTTTCTTCTCATGATAGTGCAAACTACTTCCCAGAATGTAATTCCACACATGCCACATATCTTTTCATGGTTTGGCCACGTTGCCTTGTTCAACTGTGGACTTTGACACAGAATTATTGGCGCTTGGGGAGATCTGTGTGCTTTTTATAGTGCACTTTAGATCCATTTTCAATCCAGGTAGAAATGATGATGTGCCGGGCTAAAACATGAGAAAAGTGCCCGTGTGGTAAATGGTCGGATGCTAAACAGCATCAACATACATAGAGATGCAAATCCATAGGTTCTTGCAAGGAGTGACAGACTTAGACAGGCCCCCTCTTTCAACCAGCACCACTGCCACTCCTGTCATTTAATCTCTCACCCTTTCACAGATTTTGGTTTAGTTCAGAGATACAGCGCGGAAACAGGCCCTTCGGCCCACCGAGTCCGCACTGACCAACAATCCCCACACATTAACACAACCCTATGCACTCTAGGAACAATTTACATTTATACCAAGCCAATTAACCTACAAACCTGCTCTGTAACTTAGCACTTGTTTCAATTCTACCTTTTCCCAGCTCTGATGAAAGATCAAAAACACGAAACGATTACCGTTTCCATCTTCACAGATGCCTCCGAGCCAACAGAGCGTGCAGTAATTTTTTATTTCATTTTTATTCATTCCTCTGCTATTTATTTGTAACTCCTTGTATGTATGTGCGTGTGTTAAGTCTAATCCATCTCCTCAAGTGATGAATGTTAATGGGGAGAGTGGGCAGGCTGCCCAAGGCACCACAACACAGCCTGATCCCATCCTCAGCCTTACATTTTTCATTAACGATCCATGGGAGTAGATTTCGTCTTAATTTGCCCTTCCGAGCTGATGTGCTGAAACAAGTCACATCACCTGTCCTCGCCCCCAACTAAATTCGACAAACAAGAGCCTCAGACTGGAAATCCAATCTGATACATTCACAGTCGCACACAACTGTAACAAGGAATGTGTTTGCAAAGATTTTGTTTTCAATTTCGACATAAAATATTCTTGTAGTGGGCAAAGTTGTAGAGTAAGAAATACAAGTGTTGAGATAACTGGTCCTGTGAAAATAGATTGCTGCTTCTAAGCTGGTGTTTACTTTGGATTCCCAAAGAGCAGAATACATCTTTAAGATGTGGAGCAAATGCATCGTAGGAATGGTTAAGCTGAACTTTGGAACTTGAATCTCAAACAGTTGCCTAATTTGGTCAGCGCTGCAGCAGAGACTTGACCTGTTTGGTCAAATCGTACAAGCGAGAGGAAATAGTTCTTATTGAGGGAGTAGCAGATCGACACTCACTTCCTCCTGAAGGAGGAAGCAGATTCTCATTGCTTCCATTTTTTTTAATGATCATTTTCTGATGCACAGCATAACTATTGTTTCCACAAATCCCTGACATGGACGTTTTGACAAGGAAGTCAAAAAGGAAGTCTCACTTTTGACATGCTCAAGGCATTTTTTTTCAGGTTTTTAAATTTTTGGTTAGTATAATTCTACTGAAGTAGCATGGTGCGATAGAGAGCAGGGTCCCCAAATTTGAATGAAATGAGCTTGAAATCTGCTTCAAAAAAATGTGAATTCTGTCCATTGCCAAATTCTCCAGCGAATATGCTGAATCACTGATGCTGGAAGGTTCAGTATCTTCCATATTATTTCAACTTTTTGAAACAAAATGTACTGGGAAAGTAGAGAAATAAAAGTGAACTTCAAATTATAATGGCTCTGAAGCACTCAAATTTCAACGCTACAGAATGGCAACACAGATTCAAAGACAATTGCCTCTTTGTTTATTTTTTTCTCCTTCCGCTCTTTGTATCAGCATCCAAGAGATTGATCTATGATTTCTGGAGATCAAATTAACAGCCTCGTGGTGAGGACGGAGATGCACAGGGTCTCTTGCCCAGAGTAGGTGAATCGAGGACCAGAGGACACAGGTTTAAGGTGAAGGGGGAAAGTTTTAATAGGACTCTGAGGGGTAACGTTTCCACGCAAAGGGTGGTGGATGTATGGAACAAGCTGCCAGAGGAGATAGTTGAGGCAGGGACTATCCCAACATTTAAGAAGCTGTTGGACAGGTACATGGATAGGACCGATTTGGAGGGATATGGACCAAATGGTGGCAGGTGGGGACTAGTGTAGCTGGAACATGTTGGCCAGTATGGGCAAGTTGGGCCGAAGGGCCTGTTTCCACACGTTATCATTTTATGACTGATGTGATTCAGTGAAATTGGCCTCCTTTGTTCCTAACTGCCAACGATAAATGCTCCAATGCGGAGGAAGAAACTGCAACAACAATACCTGACAATAGGGTGGTTGATCTGCAGAGATCTTGAATAGAACGTGAAATTGAAATTGAATTGCCAGTGCTGCTCTGAATGGCAAAAAAGCTGTTGCACTTACGGTTTGTATATTCGGGAAAAAAATGAAAATGTTTTAAAAGATACATGATTAATTTTAGTTTAGATATACAGCGTGGAAATGGGCCCTTCATCCCACCGAGTCCACACCGACCAACGATCACCCATTCACACTTATTCTGCTCTACACACTAGGGGACAATTTACAGAAGTCAATTAACCTACAAGCCTGCATGTCTTTGGAATGTGGGAGGAGACCAGAGCACCCAGAGAAAACCCACGCAGTCACTGGGAGAATGAACCAAATTCCGTACAGACTTAACACCCTTTGTCAAATCGAACCCGGGTCTTGTGACTGTCGCAAATTGGAGGAGCAGCACCTCATATTTTGCTTGGGTAGTTTACACCCCAGCGGTAAGAACATTGACTTCTCCAATTTCAGGTAGTCCCTGCTTTCTCCCTCCTTCCCCTTCCCAGCTCTCCCACAGCCCACTGTCTCCACCTCTTCCTTTCTTCTTCCCACCCCCACCCCCACATCAGTCTGAAGAAGGGTCTCGACCCGAAACGTCACCTATTCCTTCGCTCCATAGATGCTGGCTCACCTGCTGAGTTTCTCCAGCATTTTTGTCTACCCTTTGATTTTTCCAGCATCTGCAGTTCTTTCTTAAACACCAGGTCTTGTGAAGTAACTTTACACGAAATGTTATATATTGAAAGCTTCTCAGCACTAGATGCTAAATTATGACAGCTGGGCAGGAATGGTTCCAAAGTTTTCTGCTAAATGTATCTAATAATTATTAGCGGGTCATGGCAAGCTCAGAGTGTGGAAAGGAAATGCAGATGCTGATTTAAACAGAAGATAGACACAAAAAGCTGGAGTAGCTCAGCGGGACAGGCAGCGTCTCTGGAGAGAAGGAATGGGTGACGTTTCAGGTCGAGACTGAAGAAGGGTCTCGACCCGAAACGTCACCCATTCCTTCTCGCCGGAGATGCTTCTTGTCCCGCTGAGTTACTCCAGCTTTTTGTGTCTATTTATGGTTTTCATGCAAAGTACATTTTTCTTTTTTAATTGTGGTTTTTCCACTGTGTTTAGCAAATGGTTTTCAAATGGTGTTTTAGCAAGAGGTGGGTTTTTAGCAAGTGGTTTTCTTCCAAAAGAAATATAGGAGGACTTGCAAATATTGACATATTCCCCAAAACCTAGTGCTTTAAAAGTTGAGAGATGGTGCCACGGATCTGAATCTATTAATGCCAAAACGGGTCTTAAAACGGGTATTTAACAATGGAACTATTAGTAGATAGTCAACAAGTAGGGTGAAGATGGGTGAAAAATAGAAGGCACCATATTCTATTAAGGATCGGCATGGGTTTTTTGACCTTAGCTTGAAAAAAGTGCTGTGAATTGAATTGCTCTCAATTTACTGCCTGTGATAAAGAGCAAAACTATTTTTCTAGAGCTACTGCTGTTCATTTCTGGATGTGATTTTCTAAAGGTTAACAACAGAGGTCACTCTGCAAACATTTTTAAACCATTTATGGTTTTTTAACGTGTTTTAAGTAGTTGATTGGACATCTGAGGTTATGGTGGTACTATTTTTGATTCAAGGCATTTCTGTCTGAAGAGGATATATTGTATTTTCTCTGGCCTTTTGTTCTGCGAAGGTGCATTATTTGTGATTAAGATCGTTATGACGAGTAAAGTGGCCAGTCCGGCAGCTTTTTAATACAATAAAAAGCAATATTTTTGGATGATTCTCATTGTAAGTGAGTTATTAACTGCTTGCTCCCTTCTATTATCCAGTCACGCTGTTAAATGTTGAATGCAATCCATTTCAATGAGAAGTATGGTTTATCTTTGACTTGCATGTCTGTAAAAGAGTATTAGAAATGGGAGCCTTTTGCTGAACTATGTTGAAGCATGGTTACACATTGCCAGACCCATGAAATCTTTTCTTCCCCTCGTTTCAAACTTCTTAGCTATCCTGATATTGATCCTTGCATCAGATAAGCAATGAGAAAATTGGTAAGGGATTCTGTCAAATCTTTTTTTTTTAATTAGAAATTTCAAATATGTGAAAAATGCAGTTATCCTTTACAAATATAACCTGCATAGTGTTCAGTTGTAATTTCAAATGCAGTCTTTTTAATTAGTTAATGATTCAGGCGGTCCCCGTATGGTGAATTAGTTCCATTTTTGTTTATAGGTCCATAGGTCGTTTTTTTGCCAGAAAATGTACAAAAAGCATTCAATATGCTAACCATATGCCTAGAGTATTGTAATGAATGGCATCAGAAGCACAAAAGACTAATCAGAAAGAACAAAGGTATTAGTGAGATCAAATGCAGGTTTTTTATTCTTATTTCATTGCATTATTCAAACATTGAGCCTATCCCTCGTCTCGAGGGATCATTTTTACTTTGCAGCGTGGTAGTGAAGGGGAAACTCTGGTGTCTTAGTTGTACTGCTTTGTGTGGAAGGTGTGATGAGAGCGGCATTTCCATGTTGTTTATAGTTTCCTGGTGCGTTTGTAAGCGGGGGAGGTTCTTGCCATGTAATCACCCATTCCTATATCTTCAACAGTAGTTGACATTACTTCAGCAGCTTAATCATATGAAGTTTTAGTGATCTTTATTTCTCTGGGCTCAGAATGTTGCTGCATCATAGGTAGTCATGCATGGGTGGGGGGGGGGTGTGGGAGGGAGAGGGGGGAGGGGAGAGAGAAGTAGAAGAGTGGGTAGGGAGGGAGGGGTAGGGGGGAGGGGTGGAAGAGGGACAGGGGAGGGGTGGGGGTGAGAGGGAGGGAGGGGGAGAGAGAGGGTGAGGGGTGGGGTAAGTGGGAGAGAAGTGGAAGAGTGGGGAGGGAGGGGGGGTAGGGGGAGTGGTGGAAGAGGGGAAGGGGGGGGGCTGGAGGAGAGAGGGAAGGGGGGTGGGGGAGAGAGAGGGATGGGGTGGGAGGAGGAGGGTGAGGGAGAGGGAGATGGAGAGGGTGGGAGGGGGAGGGAGAGAGAGGGATGGCGAGGGGGGGGAGAGAGGGGTGGGGGGGTGGGGAGGGGGAGAGAGAGGTGTGGGGGAGGGGGGGGTACCACCTCCAGTTTAAATTCCATTTGGAATATTTTGGAGGACCAATAAACCAAGAATCTGGGGAGGAGGGGGATTGGGGGAGACTCATTCTGAGGAACTGTTAACACTCATGATTACATATTTTAGGAGTTTTAAACAAATGAACAGGTGGTCATGACCCTGAATATGTTCCTTTGGGCTGCAGTTTTGCTCTTGCAGTTTTTGCTCATTTGTTTTGAGTGTTTGGCGTAAGATATATTTCTGATTTGCTGTTTGATTACATTTGTGTCTGAATGTAAATGACTTCAGGAGCACTCTTGAGAATTTTATACAGCTTGTTAAAAAATAAAGTGGTTTATCTCTTAACATCGAGAATCATTGGTTAATGAGCGAACCAATCTGGAGAATATTCAAATAAATTTTTTAAATAAATTTGTGTTAATTTATGATAAGATGACATTAGTTGTTGAAGGTTCCATTTTGTAAATTAAATTAAAGATCCTTAAACAAATGGATCTACTTTTATCCCCTAATTTCTCCAGTTGCTCTTTGAAAGAGAAGTCTTGTCAAAAATGCGAGAAATACATGCAAATTAGGAAGGTTACCCCAAAAGATAGAGGCATTAGTAGGGCACTGAATGGTTAGTTACTTCATGGAAATTATTATATCTTGTTTAACTTGCATCCTTCCTGAAGGATGGCACAGCTGGTAAATCTGCTGGTCACAGCACCAGAGGCCCAGGTTCAACCCTGACCTTGCGTGCTATCTGTGTGGAGTTTGCACATTCTCCCCGAGACTGTGTAGGAAGGAACTGCAGATGCTGGTTTAAAATAGTGGAGTAACTCCGCGGGACAGGCAGCATCACTGGAGAGAAGGAATGGGTGACGTTTTGTGTCGAGACCCTTCTTCAGACACTATGACTGTAACCGTGACTCTATCGGTTTTCTCCGGGTGCTCCAGTTTCCTCCCACATCCCAAAGCCGTACAGGTTTGTCGGTTAATTGTCCAATGTAAGTTGCCCCTACTGGGATAACTAGTGTGAACGGGTGATCGATGGTCGGCGTTGGCTGATGGGCCTGTTTCCATGGTCTATCTCTAAACTATTCCCTTACTTCCACAAAAAAATCATGGTTCTAAGTTGTGATCGATGCATTCACTGCAAGTGACATCCATTTCTATGCAGGCATTTAAACTATGGATAGCTGTGGTAATAATTTTTTCATCAGATCAATAACTAATTTTCTGGATCAATTTACTTTAGCCTATTACAAAATATACTTTGCACACACATTCTCCCATGAGCTATTTCAGCAAATTATATTTTACATGTGAATTGTGCCCATAGTGCTATTTTTGCGATTTCTCACGCCCTATTTCTTTCTACTTAAAGCTAGCTGTTCCAAAGCTTGGCTATTCCATTAATCTACTGCTGGCACAGAGGGTCTGAAATTAGCAAATTGCCTGTGTATAAGTCATGCTTGTTCATGGTAAGCAATTGGTGCTTCAAAACGAATTGGTCCTTCAAAGAACATCCCTTATTATGGCTCGTTGAGTTACATCAGCATTGTTTGATTTCCATTTCAATAGAGTTAACTACAGGTTTTTTTTAATTTAAAGCTATTTTCGTTGACCATGAAACCAAAACATAACACCCTACCAATGACCATATCCTCTCAATGCATCCTGCTTTTTGTATCGTTAGTATTTTTCAACTATACATTGAAATATGGTTCACGTATTAAAGCAGATATGCAAAACAGTTTTGACCAATCTGTCTCTTAGACCCACATGACCAATGTAAAATGACTTGTGGTACTTCTTGCTTTTCCCCTCTGCTATTCCAGAGCCAGCCTTAAGAGAGAGACCTTTGCCCCCCCCCCCCCCCCCCCCCCCCCCCCCCCCCCCCCCCCCCCCCCCCCCCCCCCCCCCCCCAGCAATTTTGATGCTTCTCTGCACAAGTCAACAATGACTTCCCCCAACATATCAGGAAACATAGGGGCAGGAAACATGTCCCCGATGTTGGGGGAGTCCAGAACCAGGGGCCACAGTTTAAGAATAAGGAGTAAGCCATTTAGAACGGCCATTTAGAACGGAGACGAAACACTTTTTCTCACAGAGAGTGGTGAGCCTGTGGAATTCTCTGCCTCAGAGAGCAGTGGAGGCGGGTTCTCTGGATGCTTTCAAGAGAGCGCTAGATAGGGCTCTTAAAAATAGCGGAGTCAGGGGATATGGGGAGAAGGCAGGAACGGGGTACTGATTGGGGATGATCAGCCATGATCACATTGAATGGCGGTGCTGGCTCGAAGGGCTGAATGGCCTACTCCTGCACCTGTTGTCTATTGAGGGAGAAATGGGAACTTTAATGCCAAAGAGGGCCATCCATATATAGCGATTGAGGATGCTGTTTGCACTTTTGTTATGTGGTAAAGATGATTATGCCCCTCGATTGGGAGACTGGGTGGTTGAGAAAGAATCTTGCAATGACTGTCCCTGTGACTGAAGCGGGGCGACTCCTCTAATTACCACACTCGACTGTCGCCATTCCAAGAAATGGTCATGATTACAACATCTCTGAAATTCCCTGGCACAGTTCTCTCTTCCCAGCAGAGGAAGATGAGGTCACGAGTCTGTGCAGAAATATTTTGCGTCCTCTGCTTGTAGCCACTAGAGGGAGTCAGTAGCAC
The DNA here is from genome assembly GCF_028641065.1 of Leucoraja erinaceus. Lineage (NCBI taxonomy): Eukaryota > Metazoa > Chordata > Chondrichthyes > Rajiformes > Rajidae > Leucoraja > Leucoraja erinaceus. The sequence goes on from NC_073396.1 coordinate 4,923,024, forward strand.
AGTGAATGACCTCGAGACGCGCCTGTGATCCTGTTCGAAGTTGCACAAAAAAAGCTGGTGGAAACTCAGCGGGTGCGGCAGCATCTATGGAGCGAAGGAAATAGGCAACGTTTCGGGCCGAAAAGGAAATAGGCAACGTTTCGGGCCGAAACCCTTGGGTTTCGGCCCGAAACGTTGCCTATTTCCTTCGCTCCATAGATGCTGCAGCACCCGCTGAGTTTCTCCAGCTTTTTTTGTGTACCTTCGATTTTCCAGCATCTGCAGTTCCTTCTTAAACACCCTGTTCCAAGTACTTGCTTTGCTCCAGCAAACCTGACTCACCAAGAGCTATAAAACACTACAGACAATCGAAACGATGGGCAGCGGATGAGTTTTATCATGTTAAACCAATAATGGTTGAAGTTTTATAGCGTATACCTGTTTGCTTTAAGGATTACAACGCAGCGGAAGTTGATGAACTGAATCATGGTGACTAACAGATTTGCTGGTAAATAGTTGTTCAAATGGCAGTTAGTGGTTGCTGCAAATCTGGTTGGGAGGACTGGCAAGAATTTAATAGGCAAGGTGAAAAAGTTGTTTGGAACCAGACAAAAACCTAGTCATCAATAAACAATAGGTGCAGGTGTAGGCCATTCGGTCCTTCGAGCCAGCACCGCCATTCAGTGTGATGATGGCTGATCATCCACAATCAGTACCCCGTTCCTGCCTTCTCCCCATATCCCCTGACTCCGCTATCTTTAAGAGCTCTATCTAACTCTCTCTTGAAAGCATCCAATGAACCGGCCTCCACAGCCCTCTGATGCAGAGATGCAGTGTGCTCATGATTTTGTTTTTCATAGAACAGTAACAGGCCCTTCAGCCCATAATGTATGTGCCAAACATAATGCCAAGTCATGGCACCGGTGGGCCTAAGCCTGTGCTGCAGCACTCGCCCAAGCCATCTTCTCTTGTTTCTCCCACTACACTCAAGCTGTCCTTGGGTTGAATACTTAATATAGTATCTCGGACATCCTTGGCAGGTTTGCTCTGGTAAATAATATCAGCATTGGTATACAGGCAAAACTTGATGTTGGCCGACTCTGAATGTGCTGGAGATCCAAATTGGATTGTAACCATTGGGACCTCATGCCCAGGTTTGCAGAGGAAAAAAAGACAACGTTCCTAATATAGCCCTCTCTTTAGTCAACCTTATATGTGTGGCTGTGCGTGGATTGTCAAGCTGTACATTTCACTACTTGGCTCTGATGAAATCAGAATGCAGCTTTAATAGTGGACGTCATAGTTCTGAAATTGAATGTAATTTCCCTTTGCAGCTTGAGTTATGCAATATTTATGATAAATCACGGTAAAGTTTTGCAAAATGGTTTCGGTACTGTTTTTGGTAATGGGATCCAGCATCTCGTTTGCTTAGAAACTGCAGTTATTAACTGAGAAACTGTCCTGTTATTAAACATAAATAAATTGTAACTCTCAGAAACAGTCATGATAGCACGAGGATTGACGGAAAGATAACTTAAAAGGTCCAATTTTAATCCTGGATTAAAATAATCCACAAAAAGAAGAAATATGAAGAAGAAAATGGTTGTAGCTGTACCATGGGGCATGCAAAAGCTTACGACCATTGAGTATTCTCCGAGAATTGATTAAAGTGTAATTAGAACTCTCCTGCTACTAATTTAATAGCCCTTTTGTACATTATAATTAATGTACCGAGCTTAAAGATCTGTGGTTTGTAGGTTAAGCTATCTACAGCGTGATGTACAGCAAATACTGCAATGAAGCTTAAGATTCGGTAAGAAACCTTAATTTAAAATGCTTAAAATATATTTCAAACATGGCCCTGTTGTGTCTGGTTAGAGAGCATGTGTATGCGTGTTGTGCCATTTGAGACTGAGATAAGGGTGAGGTTTTCTTCTGACATTAGTGCGTGTCTGGAATGGGAAATCTGTGACTGCGCCGTTCTGATTATGCCTTTTATTTTTCCTTTTGCTTTCGTTACCACCACCTTCTTCCCCCTCCCCTCTTCCCACCTCCCCCCACCCAACTCGGCGCTTTCTACTCTCATAATATTTAAGTTCTAGTTCTTATCTTTGTCTTGGATTAAAAGGGAGTTGCAGATGAGTGTTTCTTGCAAGCAAGCCCGCACCACACCCCATTATCCCTCTTGCTGAGAGCGAGATTGTTCAATCAGCTGGGAGATGTTGTCATGGAAACAGCATCCATATGATTGCTGGTGCATTAGCAGATAACTTTTGATCGCCAGCCGGTGAAAGTTAAAAAGGGTGACCCATTAAATCCACTTCCCATCTCGTCGTTAAATTCTTAATGTCTTGAATTCCAGTCAGTATAACTGTTGATAGACAAATACCTGAGAAATATAGTGCTTTTTTTTTTTTTTGCTGCGCTGTTAACCATGTTTCTCATTCGTATTTCAAAGCCTGGCAGCCTGCATACAAGAGCTCTTCTAGACAGTCATTCAGACGGGTGAGGCAGTATCTCTGGAGAGAAGGAATGGGCGACACTTCGAGTCGAGACCCTTCTTCAGACCTGAAGAGCGGTCTCGACGCGAAACATCTCCCATTCCTTCTCTCCAGAAATCCTGCCTCACCTGCTGAGTTACTCCAGCGTTTTGTGTCTACCTTTGATTTAAACCAGCATCTGCAGTTCTTCCTTACATAGTCATTCAGACTCTTGGTAGTTGTTTATGCACATTCTTTCCTGGCTAGAACCTTAGTTGTGAATATCTTCCCTATAAACCAGCATCTGCTGTTCCTTCCTACACATTTTGCCTGCTGCACTGCAGCAGGCAAAATGTGTAGGAAGGAACAGCAGAAAAAGCTCGTCAAGGTATGCCAACTGTGAAGACGCTCTCCCCTTCTCTCTGCAACACCCTCTCTCACTGCTCCCCTTTGTGATTCCCAATGCTCTCCATCATGGACTCCACCCTTCTTGAGGTCTTTGCTGTATGACTCTGTAAACCAGTGCCAGAGAATCTCAGCTATTTCATGGTCTGCCGCCGGAGTCTCTATGTGGTTGGCGATTTCCGGCAGTGTCATCCACAGTTTGCCAACATGATTCGCCCCAAAGAAAGTTAAAAGATGCTTGAGACAGACGCAAAGCGCTGGAGTAACTCAGCTGGTCAAGCAGCATCTCTGGGAAAAAACGGATGGGTTACGTTTTGGGTCGGGACCCTTCCTCAGTCTTGACTTGGTTGCAGCTCAGAGATATCTTCGTGGAATGGGAAGGTCCTAGAAAGATGGCGTAGTCAAGGGATCGGTGTGGATTATCAGAATGAATTTCGATCTTAGATCTGTGCATCTTTAGTCACCATCTCAGACGGCTTTGCCAAGAAGTACTTTAAAGAGCAACCATGGTTCTGGAAAAAGGTCCTGTGGGCAGATGAGATGAAGATTAACTTATATCAGAGTGATGGCAAGAGCAAAGTATGGAGGAGAGAAGGAACTGCCCAAGATCCAAAGCATACCACCTCATCTGTGAAACACGGTGGTGGGGGTGTTATGACCTGGGCATGTATGGCTGCTGAAGGTACTGGCTCACTTATCTTCATTGATGCTACACCTGCTGATGGTAGGAGCATAATGAATTCTGAAGTGCAAAGACACATCCTATCTGCTCGTTCAAACAAATGCCTCAAAACTCATTGGCCAGCGGTTCATTCTACAGTAAGACAATGATCCCAAACATACTGCTAAAGCAGCAAAGGAGTTTTTCTAAGCTAAAAAATTGTCAATTCTTGAGTGGCCAAGTCAACCACCCAATCTGAACCCAATTGAGCATGCCTTTTATATGCTGAAGAGAAAACTGAAGGGGACTAGCCCCCAAAACAAGCATAAGCTAAAGATGGCTTCAATACAGGCCTGGCAGAGCATCACCAGAGAAGACACCCAGCAACTAGTGATGTCCATGAATCGCAGACTTCAAGCAGTCATTGCATGTAAAGGATATGCAACAAAATACTAAACATGACTACTTTCATTTACATGACATTGCTGTGTCCCAAACATTATGGTGTCCTGAAATGGAGGGACTATGTATAAACACTGCTGTAATTTCTACATGGTGAAACCAAAATGTATAAAAAATGACCTTTATTAAAATCTGACAATGTGCACTTTAACCACATGTGATTTTTTTCCTAATACAGATCTCAAATTGTGGAGTACAGAGGCAAATAAATAAATGATGGGTCTTTGTCCCAAACATTATGGAGGGCACGGTAACTGAATGTGCTTGGACTTTATTGTATATCTGAAACGTGTTGGGAAATAAAGGAGTCTACATTGATTCCTCAGCTGTTTAATGTACGTCTACTTGATGCGCAGTCACGCACATAACGGGCAGTCAAGTTCCAGATGAAATGTAATACAGTTAAGTGATCCATACTGCAGCAGTGAGTGAGACAACATCAACTAACTGGCACAGATGTAAAGGGCGTGGAGGAACAGAGCGGAACTAAATTGGCTTCATGCACATGGCTGTGTGTGTGGCACATTCAGTCGTTTTCAGCTGGTTCCAGTCTGTGCGCATTCACAGGACTTAACCGAGCAGAAAATTGACTTTAATCACTCATTTATTTCTCCCAAACACATCTTTTGGACCGTTTTGCCAATGCAGGGTAGTCTGTCACTGCAGGCTACAGGTTCAAGGTGAGAGGGGAGAAGTTGAGAGGGGGTCTGACAGGTAGCCGATGGTGAACATCTGGAACAAGAGTTGGTGAAGGCAGATACCATCGCAACGCTTGAAAGGTGTTCGGACAGTTATGTAGAAATGGTTGAGTATGTTGAAAGTGAGGCACCAAGCTCGGGGCAATAGTTGCGTGCTAGCTAACCAGTCAGCGGAAAGACCAGACATGATTGAGGTGCTGTTCCTCTGGTTTGTGTGTGTCCTCACTCTGGCAATTGAGGAGGTCCAAGACAGAGAGGTCAGTATGGGAGTGAGTAGGGGAGTTAAAATGGTTCGCTACCAGGAGATCCAGCAGGCCTTGGCGGGTCGAGTGTCATCAATTGAGGCGTTGAGCACTATAAGAGGATGGCTATATTCAAACCTTATAAAGCATTGGTCTAGCCACAATGAGAGCATTGTATTCATCATTTGAGACCGTATTTCACTAGAATTGTGCAACTCATAAAAGGGATGCAGAGTGATTAATCTGTAAAGTTAGCCTGGAGAAGCTGGGGTAGCCTGGAGAAGCTGGGGTAGATATAAATGCTGGAGAAACTCAGCGGGTGAAGCAGCATCTATGGAGAGAAGGAATAGGCAACGTTTCGGGTCGAGACCCTTCTTCAGACTGAAGAAGGAAAAGGCGATGTTTCGGGTCGAGACTGAAGAAGGGTCTTAACCCGAAACGTCGCCTATTCCTTCGCTCCATAGATGCTGCTTCACCCGCTGAATTTCTCCAGCATTTTGTCTACCTTCGATATTTCCAGCATCTGCAGTTCTTTCTTGAACACCTGGAGAAGCTGGGGTGTTTTTCATTGAGCAGAAAGAGATAAGATAGTGTACGTGTGTTCAGACATAACCTCTTCACATTAGCAAAAGGGTTCAGGCACTGGGGAGGCATTGGTTCAAAATAATAAGCAAAACATAAAAGGGATGTGAGAAAAGGCTGATTTAGACTTTGGTAAATGCATCAGTAATGTAAAACAAATCAATCAAATGTTAAAAGGGGAATTGGATAGGCACAAGGACAAAATATTTTTCTGGGTTATGGGGTAAAGGGAAGGAATGAGACTCAATAAATTGCCCTTCAGAGAGGCGGAAAGGGGTCTGGGTTGAATTGCCTGCTTTGCTGTTGTTTCCAATGAGCCCTGGTCTCTATTGTGAGGTAGCTGCAGGCATTTGAACAATGGGAATGCTTTTGGATTGCAAAATCACACTCCCACCCCACCCCACCCCGGCCACAATTGCGGCAAACTGTTTCTTCCATATATAGGCTGCTGCTGCTGCTGCTGCTGCTTGCTGTGGACATGACTGGGATTGAGAGAGCACTGGTGGAGATGAGTGGCTGAGAGCTGAAACTGTCGGGGGAAGGGATGAAGGATGTGACTCAGCTTAGGCAGCATGGAATTGATTTGTGTGGCATTGCATGAAATCTGCTGTGCAGCACGGGGCCGGGATGTAAATGTTATCTCTGCTGTCGTGAAGTGAGAAAGCAGAGCAAACTGTGATGGTTTTAAGTTGGAATATATAATAACCAGCTAGTTGTACACGACATTAAATCTGCCCCTTTGGTTTGTAAAGACATGTTGCTGATTATTCCGATTTCTAACATTAAAACTGTTTACATCACAGCTCGGATTGGGTAGATTTTGCGAATGCAGCTGCTTTTAATCATGGGTCTGAAAATCACTTGCCTCTCCGTCGACAAAAATGCTGGAGGAACTCCGTGGGTGAGGAGGCAGCATCTTTGGAGCAAAGGAAATGTGTGGAAATCCTTCTTCAGACTGATGTGGGGGGGTGGGGAAGGGAAGAAAGGAAATATAGATTTGCTTGCCATCTACTGATTCCACAGTTTGTGGGCCCAGGTTCAAAAAGAATGAGCAAGGTAATTCAGCATCAAGGAGCCGGAATGCAGCCGGATTGCAGGATGGGAATGGGAAATTGTTGATTACAATGTCAGAGTCTTGCAAGCTGCTTTACTTCCTAATTTAAAAATAACTATGAATTTAATCTTAGATAGAAACAAAATGCTGGGGCAACTCAGCGGGTCAGGCAGCATCTCTGAAGAAAAGGAATTGGTGATGTTCCGGGTCGACACCCTTCTTCAGACTCCTCCAGAGGCAGGTGCTGCCTGTCCCGCTGAGTTCCTCCAGCATTTTGCATCTATCTTCGGTGTAAACCAGCATCTGCAGTTCCTTCCTACTCAAGAATTTAATCTTTCCTGTTTTTACATACTTTATACTATTATAATTGTCTTATCATTATTGGCAAACTCATTCATTAATGTCAAATAAATTACTGTACCAAATTTATTGTTACAGTGCAGATGGCAGAAAGGGTTTATTAGTCACAGGGAGTTGTACCATTTTGTGTGTGAAGGTACTTTACCCAGTGAGCACTAGGAATATTTTTTCTGGGGTATTTCCTTTGGCTGACCCTATACAGATTATTGCAAGGCATAAATGTTTTCATGGTCCTGATTCCAGAGTAAGCTGAACTTAAGAAACAGTTCTAGACACAATAACTCAACGGGTCGGGCAGCATCGAGACCATTAGTCGACCTGAAACGTCACCTATTCCTTTTCTCCAGATATGCTGCCTGACCCGCTGAGTTGCTCCACCATTTTGTGTCTATCTTCACTGTACACCAGCATCTGGCAGTTCCTTTCTACACAGGGAAACAGTGCTGTACTGTTCAGCCTGGGATCGGTATCCTTCCCCTGGAAAATATATTCTTGGTGTTGAGGCCCTGGTTACATATCTCCGAGAGCTGTTGTGGGCAAGCCTGACGTGAGGTTCGTGAAACAAATACTCTCTCTGAGTTTTAAAAAATGGAAGAGATTATCAGGCGGACAGTATAAAAGGTTTAATGATATGCTCAAACTTCCCTTGAAGTGCCATGCCCTGGAAACGTCTGGTACATGACCACTCAACGTGGAGTAGCGGCATTTGCGATGGTATTGAGAACCTTGTGTATTTGGAGCATTGCATAGCCATGAGGAAGCAGCAGAAAGAATTCATGGCCAACCCAAATTTAAGTTTAGAGTTTAATTAAAGGTACAACAGGGAAACGGGTCTTCAGCCCACTGAGTCCATGCCCACCAGTGATCACCCTACTTCACAATTGTTCTCTGTTATCCCACTTGTTCTCATCCACTCCCTGCACACCGGGGGGCAATTTACAGAGGCCAATTGACCTACAAGCTCACACGTCTTTGGGATGTGGGAGGAAACTGGAGCACGCAGAAGAAACCTAAACAGTCACGGGGAGAATGTGCAAACACCACACAGACAGCATCTGAGGTCAGGGTCAAACCCGGGCGTCTGGCCCTGCGATGTAGCTGCTCTACCAGCCGCCCCAAGCAGAACCGGTATCAACTGTGCATTACTAGTCTGTCCTCCTATCCGCCCGCCCTCGGGCTCCTCCTCCTCCCCTTTTCCTTCCTTCTCCCCCACCCCCCATCAATCTGAAGAAGGGTTTCGGCCCAAAACATCGCCTATTTCCTTTGCTCCATAGATGCTGCTGCACCCGCTGAGTTTCTCCAGCAATTTTGTGTACCTTCGATTTTCCAGCATCTGCAGTTCCTTCTTGAACACATTAGTCTGTGGTGCCCACATTGTTCTCATTAGCCACCTCAAAGCCCATAAGTCCTTCTCGATCTCGAGGAATTAAGAAGATGTCGGTGAATTACCTACTCCTGGCCTTCAGACTTCGCACTAACATTTGACTGTCTTTCAACAAATGCATCTACTGTGCTGCTATCAATTGTCCCAAGTATAGGACCATGGCCTTTGATGCCTGCCCATAGTCTTTCAATGTTACTTCACACAGCTGAGAATTTCTTTCCCCAGATAAAAATGGCGTGGGGGTTAGTCTATGAGGAATCACCAGACCATAATTGTCCTGTCACTGGTTTGCAGAGGCAGTTAGTGGCAGCACCTACCTGCATTTCATGCTGAAAGTTTGGTTCCTCAATGGTGACTTGCGCCTCTCACTGAATTGCTGACTTCCTGGTGCACTGGACACCAATAAAACTGCTCAGTAATCTAGGCTGCTTTGATATTTCTCAGCTGCTTGGGAGAGAGGAACCATGTGCTTCTGCTTTCCAGTAAATGAGTTTATTAGAAAGGTGTGGTTTGAATGTTGTAATAAAAGATATGGTTAGTCTAAATGAAATTCAATCAGCTGTATGCTTGTTTCAATGGCGAAATTCAAAGGTACTTTATGGTCATGTGTACCGAGGTACAGTGAAACTCATTTTTGCAAACAGTTCACAATTATTCAAAGGATTTTATAGGAAAGGATTTGAGTATAGGAGCTTGGGAGGTTCTACTGCAGCTTTGTACAGGGTCTTGGTGAGACCACACCTGGAGTATTGCGTACAGTTTTGGTCTCCAAATCTGAGGAAGGACATTATTGCCATAGAGGGAGTGCAGAGACGGTTCACCAGACTGATTCCTGGGATGTCAGGACTGTCTTATGAAGAAAGACTGGATAGACTTGGTTTATACTCTCTAAAATTTAGGAGATTGAGAGGGGATCTTATAGAAACTTACAAAATTCTTAAGGGGTTGGACAGGCTAGATGCAGGAAGATTGTTCCCGATGTTAGGGAAGTCCAGGACAAGGGGTCACAGCTTAAGGATAAGGGGGAAATCCTTTAAAACCGAGATGAGAAGAACTTTTTTTTCACACAGAGAGTGGTGAATCTCTGGAACTCTCTGCCACAGAGGGTAGTTGAGGCCAGTTCATTGGCTATATTTAAGAGGGAGTTAGATGTGGCCCTTGTGGCTAAGGGGATCAGGGGGTATGGAGAGAAGGCAGGTACGGGATACTGAGTTGGATGATCAGCCATGATCATATTGAATGGCGGTGCAGGCTCGAAGGGCCGAATGGCCTACTCCTGCACCTAATTTCTATGTTTCTATGTTTCTATTACTATACATAAGCACTTGGGATACAGGCCAAGGGTATAGAAATGGCACACTGAGAGACTCTGCAACGCCGCCAGAACAACGGGCCTTCATGGTCAGGTTAAGAAACTCTGCATTTACAACAACTGGGACTTGAAAATGGCGCCAAGTTTGGCGCCATTTTCAAGTCCCAGTTGTTGTAAGTGCAGAGTTTCTTAACCTGACCATGAAGGCCCGTTGTTCTGGCGGCGTTGCAGTGTCGGCCTGGCCTGGCCTAGCATAGCTGTTGGTGCCCTCTGCCACTGCTCCATGAAGCTGTAGGTCCATGCGCTTGGCTTCGTGCCATAAATGTACCACATGCATGTAATTCCATAGTCCTTGATGCAGATGAATGCAAATTGTTGCAGGAAATTATGTTGCCTGACATGATTACGCATATTTGAGAACCAAAGGCAATCCCCATTTTGTTTTTAACATTTATACCAAAACCACAAATACTTTATATGTGTCCTTACCAAAATGAACTTGTAGCGAGTTTGCTGTTGAGAAATTGCTATTCTAGTTGAAGTAAATAAATTGCAAAGTGGGATAAATCTTTTTTTTTAACCAGAGGAACAATATTAGTTTCAGGCACATAGCTGTATTTATGTGACACTTTAAATTATACTTGTAGCTAGTAAAGCTCCGTGCACACTTGCAGGGTGTAACTAAGCGGAAAATTGGCCAGCTTGTTTCACTCGGTTGTCCTGAATGTGCCTTTTAAGGTTTTGTCGAACAGAATACAGTATTTCAGACTTAACAGGGCTTGCAAACATAGTCAAAAATGATTATGCGACAGACCTTGGACGTTCTTCAGGCAATGAAATGTACAAAGGATATCGGCAAAAAGTTGCCCCAAATAACTTGCATTGTGACAAACTTCAATTAGGAACAGGAAGAGCAGGAGAATGGAAGAGGAAGTGAAGAGCACAGAGGAAAGTAAAACAGCTGGCCTCCTTTCTCAAGGCGCTGTTGATTAAGAATACCAAGAGGCAATTTTGGATCCAATTCACAATCTCTGGATCATCATATCATTAACAGCTGCCTCCTGGTCTAGTCTCAGACCAGCTGGCAGACATATTTGTGGACTCTCCTCACTTCAGTCTGGGGTCCTCACCTGCTTTAAGATGGCAACTGGAATCCAATGCCAAGGAAAATAAAGTAGCATGCTTTAATGACCCATCCAGTGGCTCTGACCTCTACAATTATGAAGCGCTTTGAGAGTCTGGTCGTGGCGCATGTCAACCCCAGCCTGCCAGATAGCCTTGATAACTGCTCTTCTTCACCGACTGCCACGACAGGTCCATGGCAAACACCATTTTCCTGGCCTTGCAATCACTCCTGGGCCACCTGGATAACAAAGACTCCTATTTATTGACTATGCCTCCACTCTCAACACCATATTTCCAACCAACCCCCTCTCTAAATCCCTGGACCTGGGACTCAGTTAAACCCTCTGCAACTGGATCCTTCATTTAACCTGACTCATAGATTGCCATCTTTCAGGACAGGTGACATTACATCATCCACGATAATTCTCGACAAAGGCACCCTGCCAGGCTGTGTTCTCTGCCCCTTGGTGTATGCTCCCTCTACTTTCATGGCTGTGCAGCCAAATTCTGTTCTAACTACATTTACGAGTTTGGAGGTGACAGCACGGGGGAGGGAGGTGGGGAGAGAGGTTTAGGGGGGAGGGAGATATTTTCAATGTCTTTGCAATTATTCGGGTGACACAGTGGCGCAGTGCCAGAGATAGAAACATAGAAAATAGGTGCAGGAGTAGGCCATTCGGCCCTTCGAGCCTGCACCGCCATTCAATATGATCATGGCTGATCATCCAACTCAGTATCCCGTACCTGCCTTCTCTCCATACCCCCTGATCCCTATAGCCACAAGGGCCACATCTAACTCCCTCTTAAATATAGCCAATGAACTGTGGCCTCAACTACCTTCTGTGGCAGAGAGTTCCAGAGATTCACCACTCTCTGTGTAAAAAATGTTTTTCTCATCTCGATCCTAAAAGATTTCCCCCTTATCCTTAAACTGTGACCCCTTGTTCTGGACTTCCCCAACATCGGGAATAATCTTCCTGCATCTAGCCTGTCCAGCCCCTTAAGAATTTTGTAAGTTTCTATAAGATCCCCCCTCAATCTTCTAAATTCTAGCGAGTACAAGCCGAGGTCAACCGGGTTCACAGGAAGAGAACAAGGCTGTTATTTGCTTGCATTATCTGCAGCTGAAGCATGCTCCGGGGGTGTTGATTGAGTGAATGAGTTGGAACATATGATCTGTCGGTCCTTTTGGAGAGCAAATGATAAACAACATGGGAGCAGCTATAAGATGTTAAATGTGTGGGCATTCTTTAAATATGCCTTTTGCAAAACAATCAATTGTCTTGCTTCACCATGGGTGTTTTCCTTCATTCTTCACTGCACAAATTGGCAGGCAAAATATGTGCTTGTTTAAGTTAATTTGCAGCAAGATTCATTGGAATGCAGGCATTTGCATTAAGCAGGAATGCTAATTCTAAACAAGGTCTCGGGGATCACTAGTATTATATCCTTCTGTGATGTGTCTTTCATAGAACAGGAACGGGCCCTTCAGCCCACAATTTTCTTGTGCTGAACATGATGCCAAGTTAAAATGATCTCATCTGCCTGTACACGATCCATATCGCTCTATTCTTTGCACTTTCAAGCGCCAACCTAAACAGCCTCTCAAACGCTTCTGTCGTATTTCATTGCAAGTGGAATAGTTAACGGATAAGTGACCTTCAGTGGAGAGCCATGCACACCAGAAACAGTCAGACTGTTTCTGTGTCTTAGCTCAGCATGTTGCAGCTAAGATGGAAGTTCCTTGCCGCTCCACTGTGGTTGCCATCGCTGTACCGCTACTGCTGGAGTTCCTGTCAGTAATGCCCACTTTTTCCATCACAGAATCTCCCTAATCTAACTGGAAAGTTTGAAACTTCACCTTATCTGATTGATGGTTTTGAATTATCTAATGAACCGGGTCCTTTCCGATTTTAAGTGTTTCATAGCGTAAGAAATGAAAGTTGGTGGTGGGGGGGAATGAAAATTAGGGAAAAACCGAATGATCTCTGTATCTGGGACTTTTCTCCCAAGTTTCTCACAGTTGGGTCCTTGAATTGTAGCTTAAATTTATATTAAGCAATCCTGGAACACTGCTCTCACCCCAGAGTCTTTAGAAGGGAAAATTAGTCAAAGTTTGCACATATCTCTGTTAGTGAATACTACTGGAAAATGCATGTGGATGTTGGCTAAGAGAAATTAGAGTCAGGTAACATTTATTCAAAATAGCTACCCATTGTGGACCATTAAAGATCATACATGATTGCTACCTTGGATAAAAACATCCACGATATAGGAAAGGTTTAGGGGGATATGAGCCCAACATGGATAGGTGGGACTAGTATAGATGGCGGTATCTTTGTCGGCACTGGCAAGTTGGGCCGAAGGGCCTGTTTCCGTCTGTACGACTCGAAAGGAAATTAAATGGTATATGCACGAAAGTGTCCATTGACAAAGTTGTATTGGAAAGATGCAGCCATTTGGCTGGATATCATTAAATTTAGTTTAGAGATACAGCACGGAAACAGGCCCCGCGGCCCACTGAGTCCACGCTGACCAGCGATCCCTGCACACTAACACTATCCTACACACTCTAGGGGCAATGGACAATTATGCCAAGCCAATTAACCTACAAAGCTGTACGTCTTTGGAGTGAGGGAGGAAACGGGTGACTGGGAGAATGCACAAACTCCGTACAGACAGCACCCATAGTCAGGATCGAACCCGGGTCTCTGGCGCTGTAAGGCAGCAACTCTACTGCTATGCCAAGTCAAGTCAAGTCAAGTCAAGTCAAGTTTATTTGTCACATACACATACGAGATGTGCAGTGAAATGAAAGTGGCAATGCTCGCGGACTTTTGTGCAAAAGACAAACAACAAAACAACCAAACAAATTATAAACACAATCATAACACACATATTCTTTTACATCTTTGCCACATTGAATAATGAATAACACACGGCATGAATAAACATTTTCAATGCCAAATCTGATTATTTTATCCCCTGTATATCTTCATAAAGTAAACGGTAGTCTTTGTTATTGGCTATAGTGCCGGCTGTGGCGGGCGGCCTTCCCCGTGTTTATAGGTACAGTATAATTCTATGACTTGCAGAAGCAGAGAATTTGACCTTGGTCCTTCAGTAGAGTGATCACATGATCGAGCATGCTAACCGCTTCCAATCAGAAATCACCAGCTGTCTCTGGCAGTGTACATTTAAGGTGCTGTGTTAGTCGGGGAAAATTTAACACCCTTTAACAGTTTGAGTTGTTCCCTTATTTGAAGTCGGGGCTTTTATCAATTTCAACCTTCTATGGGTATATTTGGTTTATGTGCAGAGAAGCTAGCCTGCAGCAGCAGCAGATCATAACATCCAGATGATTGTGGGACAAAAGCTTTAAACTGTATGTTGCATGTTAATTGAAATTTATTAATCTGTATATACAGGTAATTACCGTGAAATAAAGAAAATCAGATGCAGGGATGAGGCATTACTTTCTCCAGCGAGTTCATCTCCAAGTAATTTGTGCTTTCACGGTTTGCCATCTTTAGCAGGGGATGGAGTGGATGAAGGATTTCTGACAGGAGGTGGAGTCTGACGGACCACTGTGCCACGGTGTTGTCCCTCTGCACTTTTCATGAGCACTGATTCTCTGTTTGCGGTTCCCAGTCCCTGACCTTGATCTTATTCTTTTGCCCGTTGCCACTCGCATCTTTCGTTTCTGCTTTTCCAGATTGAAAACTAACAATGTATGGAATCGGGAAGCAAACCCACATTGCACAGCCAGATCTTGACTGTGGTGCAGTGTGTATCATTAGTTGTGCTTAAAAACAATTGCATCGGATCTAAGAGTATGTCACCAACCTTGCAGGCCTGTGTTAAAGCTGGCAAACAAATATGTGTTTAAAGAATAACATGTTGGGGTTGTCATAGAGTCTTATAGCGAAGGAAACAGGCCCTTTGGCCCAACTTGCCCACACCGGCAAACATGTCCCACCTGCCTGCGTTCGGCCCATATTACTTTAAACCTATCCTATCCATGTCTGAAGGAGGGTCTCGACCCGAAACTTCACCTATTTCTTCTCTCCAGAGATGCTGCCTGTCCCGCTGAGTTACTCCAGCTTTTGTGTCTATCCATGGACCTGTCTAAATGTTTCCTAAAGGTTGCGATAGTATAATTTTATTTATTCGGCAGTTGAGGCAGGTACTGCCATGGTGGTTGAGGCAGATACAATAGTGGCATTTAAGAGACTTTTGGGTAAGCACATGGATATGCAGGGAATTCAAGGATATGGATTATCTTAGGCTCCCTTCGGTCATGGCTGACCATGGGTGTCTCCAGGGGTGCTATTCCCTATATGGATCATGTGCAGGCAGATAAGGGTTGGTCGGCATCATGCATGTGGGCTGAAGGGCTTGGTCCTTTGCTGTACTGTTCTCAGTTCTATGCCAATATCTAAAATACACACCTATGGAGGATATGTGAATTAATGATGACACTTATTTTTTTAAATTGGAAAAAAGACTTAAAGCAATTTATTTGAGCCGCTCATATTTTGCTTGGGTAGTTTATACCCCAGCGGTATGAACATTGACTTGTCTAACTTCAGGTAGCCCTTGCTTTCTCTCTCCATCCCCTCCCCCTTCCCAGTTCTCCCACTAGTCTTTTACTGTCTCCGGCTACATTCTTTCTTTGTCCCGCCCCCTCCGCTGACATCAGTCTGAAGGGTCTCGACCCGAAACATCGCCAATTCCTTCTCTCCATAGATGCTGCCTCATCCGCTGAGTTGCTCCAGCATTTTGTGTCTACCTTAGATTTTACCAGCAAGTAAAAATGTATCCAAGGAGCTTTCAACCCACACAAGATATGTTTGCGATTCAGCCAAAGGGGATTTGTTTGTGATTCAGTCTTCATTCTGTCCTAGATAAGTAATAAGAGGGCAGCGTTTGTTGCAGAGTCCTGGAGGAACTCTGATTAGGGAGTGAAATTTGATATAGGTTCCTGCTCTTAATTCACTTTTCAACATTTGTTCTTAAATTTGCACATATTTGCAAATTGGGACGTGGACATAACATGGTGGGTGTTTCCGTGAGACTATCTCCCCCCCCCCCCCTCCCATCCCCCTCGTGTATTGTGATCATATGAAAAATGTGCAGATGGTGCACAATGCCAGTGGGACCATTTCACAGAAGTTTTGATGCTTTCAAGAGCACAACGGAGAAAATTGGCAAGTTTTCACGTTCCCCAAGCACACAAAATGACTTGAGTGTGAAATATGGATGATGGTCTATTTTTTTAAAATCTGGACACTTCTGTTCACGACTTTCATTGAAGAGCCATCTGGATAACAGTAAGATCTTTTGCTTTGTCAAATGTCCTTTGACATCACCAGGCAAAGTGAAGAAAATATGAACCACAGCCATCCTCATTACTGTAATATTGTTTTCTAGTGGTCATATTTTACAGCTTAACATGATTTGTGACCACATTATAGCGTTTGGCCAAAAAACAGAGTGGCCTTCAGCAGCTATAACTGAGTTGACGTTTTGATGGGATATCCAGATTCTTCTTTGTGAAATGATGTAAGACCCAAAACAATATTCATTATGTAATGCTGGCGTTTTTTAATTTTGATATGGGCAGAAACAGATTGAGAATGATTATTTTAACTCGTGATTCGATGGAGCATAATGACAAAAAGGGACTGTATAAAATTACAGATTACAAATCTCCCCAGCGTTTTTACAAACATTAAATTTGGTATCATGCTTAAATTATTAGTTAGTAAAATTTCAGTCTCCGTAGCAATTCCACCACTGCTTCGGTCTCGAGGGATTTGGTGAATAAACGTGTTCAGTTATGGAGAAAATAACATAGTAGTCTTCCTGTTCATCATGAAAATTGATTCATTTGTTTATACATCTTTGTAATTTACAGAACGGCATTGAAATATTCCATGGTCAAAGCACGATCACTCAATCATGATCAAAGGTTGACTCGTGCATTATTAGGCCTATTGAATGGGACAATTATGTGTAAAAAGCCTCGGTGGTTTTTTTTTTGTTGTGATTTTTATTATTCACATATTTGTGTGTCATATCTGAAAAGCTCCTCTTTTCATGCCCCTCCTCCTGCTGGATGTGTTTACCCGATTATAACATTTAATTGTTGACTGTTAGAGATGTGCGTGGCATTTTTAAAGTTTGGACGGGGAAAAAAAAATTGTACTTTTGTACAGTCACCATTGTTGGAAACTCAACAGCTAATTTACCCACAGCAAGCTCTTGCAAACAAGTATGATAGCATCTGGTTATCGACATGCTGCCAGGGGGGTCAGGATTCCCCTGCTGCCTGTCAACATGCCAGGGGATTGTTTGCATCCACTGGAGAGATCTGCTGAGGGACATGGTAAATATAATATTTCTTTTTAATGCTGCATCTAATTGTAACTGAGAGCCAAGAAGCATGTTCGCTGATAGGGGGTTGTGGTTCGTTCATGTAAATGCTAACTGCTAGACAATTATTATTGCTTTCAATAAGTATCACAGTCAACAATAACTGTTTTTGCTTTAATAATAATAACTAACATGTGTTGATCAAGTTTCAGACGGGTTGTTCTCACAGTGTGATCCTCAGATGATTCATATGAATTTTGCACGTCAGTATTTTACCCGTGTCATTTTGTGTGTGGCAACAGAGGCTTGTTCATGCTGTAGTGTAATACTGGGGGAAGTAAACTTCCTTTGTTCAGTGACTTCAACGTAAAGGCATGCCAAGTCATTTAGTGGTCTGAAGCAGAGTCCCGACCTGAAACGTTGCTTATCTATGTTCTCCAGGGATGCTGCCTGATCCGCTGAGTTACTTCAGCATTTTGTGCCTTTCCAAGTCATTTTAAAAATAAACGTCAAGCCAAAATAAACATTTGGAAAGGTGCACCAATGGACAATAGGTGCAGGAGGAGGCCATTCAGCCCTTCGAGCCAGCACCGCCATTCAATGTGATCATGGCTGATCATCCCCAATCAGTACCCCGTTCCTGCCTTCTCCCCATATCCCCTGACCCCGCTATCTTTAAGAGCCCTATCCAGCTCTCTCTTGAAAGCATCCAGAGAACCTGCCTCCACCCCCTCTGAGGCAGAGAATTCCACAGACTCACAACTCTCTGTGAGGAAAAAGCGTTTCCTCGTCTCCATGATGGCTTACTCCTTATTCTTAAACTGTGGCCCCTTGTTCTGGACTCCCCCAACATTCGGGAACATGGTTGGTCAAAGTGGGAGATTTTACTAACAATCCTACAGGACGTATAGATTATGTAAAACTGTTATATTGACTCTCCCATTTCCTGTATTAAGCCGCTCCTTATGTGTTGTTGCACTTGTATAAAGCTGCCACTGTTATGCACTGCTCCACATGTGTCCTCCTCATGACTGAGGTTAAGCAAATTACTTTGTTTAAATACAGTACTCTGTCCCAAAGTTATACCATGGATTGAAACGCACCCAACGTCTGCATACCACATAGCATTGACATTTATTTTGTGAGCGGCTTAGTCAGAAGTAACCTTAGTCAGTCTGATGCAAAATAGGTGTGAAAGATTGCAGCCTCAACCCGCAGTTATTGGTCACAGAACTGGAGGGTGAGGTTGGTTGCAAGCTATTTTTAGTACCGGTATAAATAGAGACTACGGCATTCACCCAGTTACCAGATCTGCTTGATTGTTCGCAGTGTTAGCTGTCGACTGTCTTCAAACAACAAATATTAGTTTCCATTGTAGAAAGATCCTGGCAAATTGTACAGCACACTTGTGGAATTCATTTTTAAGTTTGGAATGATGATAACTAAGCCAATCCAAAGTTCATCATCAGTTATGAATTAATTAATCTTTTTATTACAAAAGTTGTGTGTTCAGTTGTTTTGTTTGTGTAGCCAGTTAAATTGTTATTCTAAATTGGAATGAGATTCTGAACTTTAACGGTAACCTGATGGTAGTTTTGTATTTCTCCGTTATATTCATTTCTTATATGTAGTCCTGTCCAAATGTTTTTTTGTTTCATTTCAGAAGTAAAAGGATTTTTTTAAAGACCAACTTACTGTCTGGCTTTACAAAAAAATCCCTTAACTTCTGAAATGAAAAATATTTGATCCAAATGTGCCCTTCACATGCATTGGCTGATCTGTTAACCTGATAACTTAAGGTTATTGCTGCAAATATTACAGTCCTCAAGAAAAGATTACCATGTCTTCTGGAGAACTGTTTTTGATCCAAGCTCTAAGATTTTTCAGGAGCAGGGCAATATTCTGATCCTCTAGTGTGTGCCTGTCTTCAGCATTTGTTTATGCGTCTGGTATGGTTTTCAGATTTGACCAGGCCGCATTTAACTGATGTTTAATGTTGCTGGGTAGTTAAATGACTGCAGAGTCTCATGCTATGTTACACAATTCAGAATTGGACTATCCTAAAGTGCTGGGTTACATGCTTGCGATTAGAGATATGTGTCCATTATACAAGAGGAGAGGGTAATGAGATTTACAATGACCCGAGTGGATTGCCATTTCATTTAACTCCATGTTGCACCATATGCTCTTTGGAGTGCCAAACATCACAGTATTTAAACTAAGTAAACACAAAGGTGGCAATATGACTTTGATGACTTGGCCCGACAAGCTGTGCACACACCACAC
This sequence comes from Leucoraja erinaceus, assembly GCF_028641065.1. Lineage (NCBI taxonomy): Eukaryota > Metazoa > Chordata > Chondrichthyes > Rajiformes > Rajidae > Leucoraja > Leucoraja erinaceus. The sequence goes on from NC_073396.1 coordinate 4,942,432, forward strand.
GAGGGGGCTCTGAAAACCCATTTTGAATATGATCCTCTGTGGTTCAGTGAGTTTACTGCACTGTCTGCTGCGATGCTGAAACAAGAGCTGAGAACAAAGTATAATGGTGCTGAATTAGCTCATTTAGCTGCTGCAGCAGCAGCTGACTATGGCAGTAGATTTCAGGCATGCTTGAACAAAGAAAGGGGGGAAATTATCTGGTGCGCTCTTCTGAATTGCTGTTTGAGCTCCTCTGGGAAATGCTGTTGTGTGGCCATCACATGGTTGCAGTTTGGGGCTGGGTTATGAAACTATTTGTGCTTAACCGTGTATGCCGGTCGGTACATGGAGACTACCATTCGGACAAGTCACCAGCAGACCTTCAATACCTGCAGATCCGAACAATTGCTGCCTTGTACATGGAACGCATACATCACAAACAGACCCTTCGGCGAGCATTGTCTATGCTGAATATGATGCCAAGATACGTTAATCTCATATGCCTGCACATGTGCCATATCCCCGCCCCCCCATTCCCAACATATCCAGGTGCCTCTAGCCTCTTAAACATCACTGTCGTATTTGCCTCCAGCATGTTTCAGGCACGCACCACTATGTTTAAAGACAGCTTGCTGAGCACATTTCCTTTAAACATTGCCTCTCTCCCTCTGGAGCTGTGCCCTCTAGTCTTTAATATTTCCACCTTGGTGTGGTATTTGATATTTACACACTTGTAAATAAGTAGTGAACAGAATTGAAAAAATACAAAGGAGGAAAAGCAGTCGAATACAGAAGCTGTTGATCAGTTTCATTTCATATAGGACGGGTTGCCCCGGGAGACTTATGCAGGGTGGTAGAAACATGAAACATAGAAGTGCGAGTGCAATAGAATGGCTGGAGTGTCGGGATCCCGTACCTGCCTTCTTCCATACCCCCATCCCCTTAGCCACAAGGGCCACATCTATACAATGAACTGGGGGTGGTGGGCAGGGTTGCCCTGCGGAAACGTTCTTCACTGCTGCAGGATTTCCCCTTTATCCTTAAGCTGTGACCCCTTGTCCTGGAGGTGGTGGTCGAGGCAGTTACATTAGTAGCATTTAAGATAATTTTGGTGAGGTGCAGGTAATGGTTGGAACTGGATTATGTGCACTGAAGATCAGAGTTGGCCTTGGCATCATGTTTGGCACTGACATTGTGGGCCAAAGGGCCCGTTCTAGTGCTGTAATGTTCTATGCTCTATCTCCACAAAACATTACTTTTATAAAACTAAATTCTTGACGATGAAACTATTTCTGTGGCTTTGCATAAACCAATTAGCTTATAGCAACATGGGGGAAGATAATGAATTTGAGTCACCTTACTCTAGTCACTCCGGAGTTCTCAAACCACTGACAATGGAGGCTTTAACTACAGAGGCATCTATCTGAAAGGGCATCCTATCATTTAAATTATTTGAAAATTGCAGTTTTTTAGGAAATAAGTTACTGTTTCAGGTCATTATTAGAACCAGGGGCCACAGTTTAACCATATAACATATAACCATATAACAATCACAGCACTGAAACAGGCCATCTCGGCCCTACAAGTCCGTGCCGAACAACTTTTTTTCCCTTAGTCCCACCTGCCTGCACTCATACCATAACCCTCCATTCCCTTCTCATCCATATGCCTATCCAATTTATTTTTAAATGATACCAACGAACCTGCCTCCACCACTTCCACTGGAAGCTCATTCCACACCGCTACCACTCTCTGAGTAAAGAAGTTCCCCCTCATGTTACCCCTAAACTTCTGTCCCTTAATTCTGAAGTCATGTCCTCTTGTTTGAGAGGACATGACTCTAGCCTCTTAAACATCACTGTCGTATTTGCCTCCAGCATGTGTCAGGCACGCACCACTATGTTTAAAGACAGCTTGCTGTCCTCTTGCTTGTTTAAGAATAAGGAGTAAGCCATTTAGAACGGAGACGAGGAAACACTTTTTCTCACAGAGAGTGGTGAGTCTGTGGAATTCTCTGCCTCAGAGGGCGGTGGAGGCAGGTTCTCTGGATGCTTTCAAGAGAGAGCTCGATAGGGCTTTTAAAAATAGCGGAGTCAGAGGATAAGGGGAGAAGGCAGGAAAGGGGTATTGATTGGGGATGATCAGCCATGATCACATTGAATGGTGGTGCTGGCTCGAAGGGCCAAATTGCCTACTCCTGCACCTATTGTCTATTGCCTAAATAGTTAGGATAGAATAATGATCGTGAACACTTAAGAAGGAACTGCAGATGCTGGAAAATCGAAGGTAGACAAAAATACTGGAGAAACTCAGCGGGTGAGGCAGCATCTATGGAGCGAAGGAAATAGGCAACGTTTCGGCACGAAACGTTGCCTATTTCCTTCGCTCCATAGATGCTGCCTCACCCACTGAGTTTCTCCAGCATTTTTGTCTACCAAGAATATCTTGTTTCTTTGTGTTCCAGTCTCCTGCCCAGGCAGCACCTTTGAAGAAACATCCAGGCTAAATTATTTTAAAGACGCTTTTGAAGAAAATAGAATAGCATATTATAAAAGTTAATCAAAAAATCATCCTCTTTCGCCATTTGTTTTTTGCCTCAGACCAGAAAAATATTTTTGCCGCTTATTTAAAAAAAAAGTATTTTGGAGCTGCCGATGGTCTCTATTGTTTCAATGAAGCAGAATGTTTCAGAAGCACAACTAGAGTTCCACCACTAGGGTTTGCTCAGTCACTACTGAAAAGCAGTGTTTCTTACTGCTGTGGATCCACACAGCAGGTGTGGCTTTATATGCCATTTTCACCGGACGTTCCCTGCCTGCTGTTCTGTTCTTGTGTTTAATTTAACCCCTGCTGAGTCGGCTTTCGAGCAGCACATTCAGAATTTGACAAATCAAGAAATTAATCTTTGGGGTAGGCAACCAAAAAACAACTGACTGGCTGCTTTGGTGAGGTTTCTGCCTTGAGATTTGATTTCAGAAATTGCATTTTTTCAAAATGGATTCCACGATGTTAAATGAAAGAATGTTTTCCCAATTGTTTTTCTCTTTGCAGTCATTGTTTTAAGAACCTGCTCTACAAAGTCCATGCGTTATTCACAATTTGTATATCGGTTGGTATCTGTCAATCCCTGGGAAATGTCACTGTTCTCCTTCCTTCAGTCCAAAATCACAACACTTTGCCACATGCTTTTAAATCCAAAATGAAAACATTTTAAACAATACTAGGCCAAGTAGGGGGGGGGGGGGGGGGGGGGGGGGGCTGTAGTGTCACACATACACACACACACACACACACACACACACACACACACACACACACACACACACACACACACACACACACACACACACACACAATATGCCCTCCCCACACACACACACTAACCACACACACACACTAACCACTCCACACACACACACCACACACACACACACACACACACACAATAACACACACACCACACACACACACACACACACACCATACTCTCCACACACACACACACTCACACACTCACACACACACACACACACACACACACACTCACACACACACACACACACACACACACACACACACACTAACCACCACACACACACACACACACACACACACACACACACACACACACACACACACACACACACACACACACACACACACACACACACACACTACACACACACACACACACACACACACACACACACACACACACACACAACACACACACACACACACACACACACACACACACACACACACACACACACACACACACACACACACACACACACACACACACACACCACACACACACACACCACTCCACACACACACACACACACACACTACACCACTCCACACACACACACACACACACACACACACACACAACACACACACACACACACACACACACAACACACACACACACACACACACACACACACACACACACACACACACACACACACACACACACACACACACACACACACACACACACACACTAACCACCCCCTTGATATTATATTAATATTATTCATTCCCTCCTTTTACCCCATCCCCCGCCCTATCCACTCGCGCATAGCCCCCAACTCGCAGGCGTGGCTAGAGAGGGATAAGGAGAGAGGGCGGGGGCACAACACTTTACTGCAGACTTTTAAATCCAAAACTAAGACATTTTAAATTATATGAAGTGTAAATTTGAATGTACAGTTATGTTCCAAACTGTGTCATTCTTTCAAGATACTCAGCAAAAATTGCAAGATGTACATTAATAATACAGCTATTGTATTATATAAGATTTGGACTATATTTGTGTGTGGGGTTTAGTTCCATTCTTTTTCTGGAAAAACAATTTCCTCAAGCATCTGAACATTGATGATATTTTACCTAGAATGCAGGAAAAGCTCTTTGCCCAGGTGAGCCTGATGTTGTCTATGCTATTCCAATATCAGTCACAATGAGGTAATTAGGAATGGAACCATTACTAATGTTTCTCCCTCCCTAATGAACTCTTAACAAAATAGGGTGTTTAAAATGTAAAGCTTGTCTTTATGTATGGGGTTCAGCTCTTCGTATTTTTTTTTTTTAAACCTCCTTGATGAACACCGACAAAATGGAGCAAGTAAAATTTAAAGATTATCTTAATATTCAAACAATTCTCTTCATATCCATTAAAAAAATGGCCTAAGATTAGTTTAGGTTTAGTTTACTGAGGTACAGTGAAAAGTTATCCAGTCAACAGAAAGACTATACACGATAACAATCAAACCATCCACAATGTACAGATACAGGATAAAGGGAATGGCATTTAGTGCAAGATAATAGATCAGTAAAGTCTGATTAAAGATAGCACGAGGGTCTCCAATGAAGCAGAGGTCAGCACTGCTCGCTAGTTGGTGAAAGGATGGTTCAGTTGCCTGAAAACAGCTGGGAAGAAACTCTCCCTGAATCTGGAAGTATGCCTTTCACAATTCTGTACCTCTTGCCTTATGAGAGAGGGGAGAAGATGGAGGGTGAGACTTGTCCTTGATTGCTGGTGGCCTTGCCGAAGCAACGTGAAGTGGGAATTAGTGGCAGGGAGGTTAGTTTATGTGATCGGCTGGGCTGCATCCACAATTCAGTGACATTTCTTGCGGTCTTGGGTGGAGCTGTTCCCAAACCATGGTGTGATGCATCACTAAGGACAGCAATTTACGCATTGATTTGTGTTAGAGCACATTGTTTTAATATCCTCCTGGAATTGGAACTCAACTGGACCAAAGAATTGGATTCTACAAATTCCTTCTGTTGAAGATGGCTGTAAAAGATGATTCCAAACATTATGTTACATGCAAAACAACAACTTAAATTCATCTTAAACCTGAATTGCATCAGTGACAATCATTTTTTGCATCACGGCTATCTGTCTTGGGTAATCGAATCGTATCTCTATATTGGAGTTTCAGCATGTAATAAGCAAACAAATACTGAACTAAGATTTCATGAATATCGTGTAACGTCTTCACTGTAGTTGGCAATTTCTCCCATTTTTGTGCAGTCATCAAATCTGGCATCTTGGCATTGGTCGAGGTAATTACATGAAAAACCTACGGTGTTGGTTTTAATAGTATTTAAGTAATGAGTATAACCTTTTCTAAACCTCCAGAAGCACAAAATTCACAAATGAGTGCGCAATGTCGATCACAGTGCTGTTTCAATTTTCCTTAAGATTTGAAGGAATTCAACAAGACTGTATGGACCTTTAATGAGTTATGCAATAGCTAATTGAAAGATAAGGTGTTTGCATTACTTTTAAAGAATTTCTGATGAATATTACATATAGGTGATTGAACATGATGCAATTGTACATAGAAACAGCCTTAAATTGAATGGTGGAGCAGCGGTAGAGTTGGTGCTTTACAGCACCAGAGACGCTGGTTCGATCCTGACTACTGATGCTGTCTGTACGGAGTTTGCATGTTCTCCCCATGATCTGCGTGGGTTATCTCCAGGATCTCGGGTTGCCTCCCACATTACGAAAGACATACAGGTTGTGGTTTAATTGACTTGGTATAATTGTAAATTGTCCCCAGAGTGTAGGATAGTGTTAGTGTGCGGGGATTGCTGGTCGGCGCAGACTTGGTGGACCGAAGGGCCTGATTTGTATGCTGTAACTCTAAACTAAACAAAAATTGCCTCCGGCAAGACGCATTACAAGAGTGACCATTAACAGTTATTTCCAGGTTGCTCGTTGCGATGCCAATTAATATCTGCTCTCTGGGTACATTTGCCAGTTAACAAAAAAAAAGGTCTTGAGATCATATAAACCCCTGTGCTGACATGTGGACTGACATGTACTTGTGCAAGGTATACTTTAACTTAACTGTTCATGTGGGTTAATTGTGTTTTTCATCTTCTCTTCCCTTTCAAGGAAAGTTGCAGAAAGTGTCAGGTGTTATGGAAAGATCATGCCGGGCTGTCGTGCGATCAGGTGGTCGAGAAAGATGAAATCAAGTTCAGGACGTCATTGTAAGTAACTGACAGCCGGCCTGATAAAATGGTTCAAAGGTACTTGATTGTCATATGCACCGAGGTGCAATGAAATTCACTTTTGTATGCAGTTCCGTTCAACAATCACTATAGATAAACACTTTGTTACATCTTAGGGAAACATCCCAGGTACATTGCATGTGTATAGTAGTAGCAGTGTAGCTGCTGGTGCTGATGATGGCTGCCACGGTGTACTGCTTTAATCGATAATGTTTTATTATTAATGTTTTATGTGTCATTCCTAACTGTCACTTGCAGGTGGAGCACCAAGGCAAATTCCTTGTATGTGAATACTTGGCCAATAAACTTATTCATTCATTCACACTAACAGTATACAAAGTGGCCAAATTTGACTTAATTTTAAAGTCCAATTTGTTGCAAGTGCCGGGTTCTTGACCTGACCACGAAGGCTCATTGTCCTAACGGCATTGCTGGGTCAGCCAGGCAAAAAGGAGGCATTTTATTCATTGAATATATTGTTTTTTTTGCAAAAATGGAAATTGATCACTTTTTGCTTTATGGAAATTATACCTGTCATGAATGTCCTATAACAGTTATTCATTTGGTTCACATCCTCTCAAAGGAAACAGCTGGGGAGACGTAGATAAAACAAGAGGGGGAGCGAGCAGAAGGAAAGGAGGGAGAAGCAAGCAAGAAGCAGAGGGAGACTCTGTTGCAGAGGAGATAAAGAAATGAGGGGAGCAATGCAGAGAAGAGCAAAATGATTGAGGGGAAGTGAAAGGCGATGAATGGATGGAGTTGAGAGGTCCATGGGAACACATGGATATTTGTGAATCATATATTGTGTTATTAACGTGAGTGTTGACACAAAAGTAGGTGGGAAGGCGTACCATAATGAGTATAGAAACTATCGCAGATGCTAGTTAATACACAGAAGGACGCAAAGTGCTGACGTAACTCAGCAGGTCAGGCAGCATCCTTGGAGAATATGGACAGGCGATGTTTTGGATCAATACACTTCTTCAGACTGGGTATATTTCAACTCTGCTGAAAATTGCATTGTTTAACTGTATGTTAAATGTAGTTTAATGTGAGAATATGCAGTCCTGGACTTCAATGGGAGGAATTAAACGGCAGATTAATGTCTAAGTGGGGAGAATCTGCAAATGAGTGGTGTACAGAGTGGTGGGTTTGGTGTTGTGCAGAAAACAAGAGCTAGCATCTCGCTGTAGCACGGTTAAGGCAAATGGTATATTGGTCAATACTACTAGATACTTGGAGTTTAAAAATAGCCATGCGCTGTTTCAAATATACAGTATTTTGGTGAGGCTGCACTGAGCTCTTTATCACCTGATAAGGTAGTGCAAGGTGTTGCAAGGGTTGTGGGGATTCTAAGCATCTATGATCAAAAGGAAAGATGAGATGCTTCCTCATGAAATAAATTCTTACTGGTTGATGTGTTCTTTACACAATTCATTGTCACACCACAGTCCAAACATTCACACAAGCTTCCACTCATTGTTCTGTTGTTATACAACCACAACGTGGATTTATATATCTCCGTTTTTACATGTTAAAACAGCCTAGGTTTATTCGTAGCAGTTGTACCAATTGAGAGCAAGGCAAAAGAGGATGTGTTTGGACAAGTATCCATGTTTGGTCATCGGCAGTTTTCAAGGAGTTCTTCAGACGCATGGAAGAAAGCAAGAGAAGTTCACAAAAAAAGATTTCCTGAACTTGGGGGTGGAGATGGCTCGAGTCAAACTAGCAACAATTGAGGGTACACAAAAATGCTGGAGAAACTCAGCGGGTGCAGCAGCATCTATGGAGCGAAGGAAATAGGCAACGTTTCGGACCGAAACCCTTCTTCAGACTGGTGGGGGGTGGGGGGGGGGGGGAGAAGAAAGGAAAAAGGAGGAGGAGCCAAGAGGCACTGGAAAAGGAGAGTGCAAAAGAGCCCAGAATAAGAGGAATGCTGAGTTCCTTGATAATTTGTGGGCTTGACGATGTTCTAGAGATGTAAAGGAGCAGATGTTTTTGAACTTGAAAATGTGTTTAGTTTAGCTTAGTTTATTGTCACGTCTACCGAGGTGCAGTGAAATGCTTTTGTTGCGTGCTAACCAGTCAGCTGAAAGACACAGGTCAGCATTGGGGGTGATGGGTAAATGGGATCTGGTATAAATGACCACCATTTTGGATGTGTCATTAATGAGGCCATAACATAAATCAAACAGGAGAGTATTGGATGAATCAAATCAGTTCATGAAGCCATGGACGGTGGTTTTGGCCTTTATTGGTTCAGAAGAGTTTGATCTTTTTCACACTTTGATTTATTTATTCTTATTTGGCCTGAACTGAGGGCACGTGAGTCCACAAGATTGGTGTGTCTGGAATAACATGTAGGCCAGAACAGACAAGGATACAGATTTTTCAACCTGAAGGATATTTGTGATTCAGATGTTATTGTTAACGATAATGCAGAAGTTCTCCAGGGTCTGTCTGGAGATGGTTTTTGCAGCTGAGGGTGGATTGAGGCCAAGATGGAAAGGGGAGTATGTAGTTTGTAGCGTAATTTTGGAACCATCCATGGTTTGATTACAAACATTCAGTCTAAGACTGCATTCAAGGATCATCAAGGGACTAAGTTTATGGTAGACGTGGGAAATATGAGAGTTGGCAATACCAAAGATAATATTTATATTTAATTGAGGAAATCTCGGTTCATTTGGGATTAAATGCTAGACAAGAAATACAACAAGCCAGTGATAGTGGAGCAAATATATTCCTGTTCGAGTGAAGGACAGGGCTGGGAGGATCAGGGAATCTTGGTCGATGAAGATTATTGAGGCTCCGTCAGGAATGAGGAGCCGGTTTATGTCCAGTATAGCTGCTGGATTCCCGAGAGGCTCACAAAAGAGTTGTCAAGAATGGAGGGCTTGACTTGTAAGGAGAGACTGGATAGGCTCGGAATGAAGAAGACTGAGGGGGTGACCTATATAAAAATAAGAGGTAAGCCATTTAGAACGGAGATGAGGAAATACTTTTTTGCACAGAGGTTTGTGAGTCTGTGGAACTCTCTGCCTCAGAAGGCGGTGGAGGCCAATTCTCTGGATGCTTTCAAGAGAGAGTTAGATAGAGCTCTTAAAGATAGCGGAGTCAGGGGATATGGGGAGAAGGGAGATACGGGGCACTGATTGTAAATGATCAGCCATGGTCACAGTGAATGGCAGTGCTGGCTCGAAGGGCCGAATGGCCTACTCCTGCACCTATTGTCTATTGTCTATCGTAGCTAGAATAATTCTAGTCATTTTCCCAAGGTAGGGAAGTCCAAAACTAGACGGCATAGGATAAAGGTGATAGTGGAAAGACTTAAAGGAGAGCTGTGGGGCAGGTTTGTCATGGACATTGGTGAATATAGTGAATGAGCTGCCAAAGGAAGTGGTGGACGCGAGTACATTGACAATTTTTAAAAGGCATTTGGGCAGGTTCAAGTGTGTTTATCCATCATACGACGGTGTGATTTTCACTTGCAGCAGTTTTATTGGAACATTAGATGCAACCACAAATATACAATAAATAATTTGATTATTCCGGGCAAGCAGGAACTGGATCGTGCAAAAACTCAAGTACGTAGAATAAACTGAGTGGTGCAGAGTCTGTCGTGGTTCAGTGCTGACGTGTGGTGGTAGTTAGGCTTACGCAGGGTGGTTGAAGAATGTGATGGTGAATGGAACAAAGCTGTTCTTGAATCTGGAGGTGACGGTTCTCCGGCTCCTGCATCTTCCCAATGGTAGCAGCGAGAGGAGAGCGTGGCCGGGGTGGACTAGCTCAGAGATGATTCACTCTTCAGGCAGGCAGCAAGTTCAGTTTAGTTTATTGTCACGTGTACCGAGGGGCAGTGAAAGGCTTTTATCGCGTGCTATACAGTCAGTGGAAAGACGATACATGATTACAATCGAGCCATTTACAGTGAACAGATACATGATAAGGGAATAATGTTTAGTGGAAGATAAAGCCAGTAAAGTCTGATCAGAGATAGTCCAAGGGTCACCAATGAGGTAGCTTGTAGTTCAGGACTGCTCTCTAGTTGTGGTCGTCTTCTTTTGTGTCCGTCTTCTATGTTTCAAATGTTCGGCCAGGCTTTTTCAGTTGTGGTAGGATAATTCAGTCGCCTGATAACAGCTAGATCCCTGTAGACCTCTTTGGTGGGGATGTCCACCCTCGTGATGGACCAGACAATGTCCACCACTTTCTAAAGACTCCTTTATTCTTGAGCGATGGAATTACCAAACCAGGCCGTGAAACATATGAGATTGTTAAGGACTTGGAGACGCTAGAGGCAGGAAACATGTCCCCGATGTTGGGGGAGTCCAGAACCAGGGGCCAAAAGTTTAAGAATAAGGAGTAAGCCATTTAGAACGGAGACGAGGAAACACTATTTCTCACAGAGAGTGGTGAGTCTGTGGAATTCTCTGCCTCAGAGGGCGGTGGAGGCAGGTTCTCTGGATGCTTTCAAGAGAGAGCTGGATAGGGTTCTTAAAAATAGCAGTCAGGGGATATGGGGAGAAGGCAGGAACGGGGTGCTGATTGGGGATGATCAGCTATGATCACATTGAATGGCGGTGCTGGCTCAAAGGGCCGATTGGCCTACTCATGCATCTATTGTCTATTGTCTATCCACCTCTTGGTATATTCCCCACCTTGCTCCTGTAGGAGTTCAGAGACATGCTGAATCCCCTCATGCTTGTAAGAAAGTGTTGGTGAGTTTTTTTTTGTCAGTGCATCAGCATTCTGCGCCTAGACATATCATCGGAGATACATACACCCAAGAACTTGAAGCATTGGACTATCTGCGCTGCCATCCCTCCATCTGCACCACTGTGCCGTCCTTTGGGAACAATGCCATGTGAATTTTTTTCTACGTTTCGAATCGCAAGTTCACCAAGGCAGTGGAATTTCCAATCTAGCTACCAGGGAAACAGAAAACTATGATTTAATCTGATTGGTTTATTTTAATATCAGCAATGTTGAAAAGCAGTGGAAAGTGAAAAAGCAACTTCCTGAGTTTGATCAGACTTAGACGTAAAGCATCGTTAGACTAAATCTTGCTTTGCTCATCACAGCCATTAAAACTTTACATGCATTGTTTTTAATTTTTGGATGTGTATTTAAGATTCTGACTGCGTGCCGTTACAGATGACATCTTCAAACGACCAGTATGCACACAAAGATTGTCATTTTGTTGTCAAGGCACTTTAGTTGGTTGCTCGGCTTTTCCACATCAATCAAACATTGACTTATGGGGGGAAAAAAAGGTCAATAGTTGCTAAGGCCTCCCGGCGAGATCGACACTCATCCAGTAAAAGCAAAAAGACACGAGGCCAAGTCATGAAGCAACCCGTAGAAAAGAGAAGGGTTTGATGCTTCCTTTAAATGATCTTGCAGCTTTAGATGCATTTACATGAATAGGTATTTACATTGTAGCCTTGTTAAGGCAAGAAAAATTAGCAGTGTGTTAAAGCAATCTTGGTGCTCCACAGCCATTGGGAAGTGAGGAATGAATGAGTCATGTCCCACTGTGATTCAATACTGAAAGGAAATTAATAAAGGGTGACAGACTCCAGCAGATGTCCCAAATCTCTCCTGACATCCACGTCGGGAATCTCTTTAGCAGAATTAAACTGGTAAAATTACTTTTCTGGAAAGGGAATTTCTGTATCCGAAAGCTATTACAGTGAAGGAGGAAACTAGATTCCAAATTTATCTGAAGATGTTTTTTTTTTTCTCTGATAAATTCCAAGCTATCAGATCCCATCGTTGGTTTGGATTGTGTAGATTGGGGCTAGTTCTTCATTAAAGTGGTCCAAAAATGTCACGTAATCTTCTGAAATCCTTCATTCAATTGTGGCACCAAGCCAACAATTTATTTAAACAAAGAGACACAGTGTTGGAGCAACTCAGTGGGTCAGGCAGCTTCCCAAGTGAGGCGACGTTTCAGGTGAAGACTCTTCTTCAGACTGGGAGGAGAATTTCTCCAAAGCAGGCATACCTTGAGGAGACATTGCCAATCTGAAGAAGGGTCCCGTCCTGAAACGTCACCCATCAATGGTCTCCAGAGATGCTGCCTGGCCCCCTGTGTTACTCCAGCACTTTGTTTTTTTTTTTTTTTTTTTTTTTTGTAAACTCGCACCTGCAGTTCCCTCTTTCAACAACATTTTAAATCATTTGGAGAAAACAGAATGGTTTTGATTGAAGACTGGCATACTAGGGGTACATGCATTTACAACAGCAGTCTGAAGAGTAGGAACAGCAAATCCTCAGTGTTAAAGATAACACAAAGTGCTGGAGTAATGTAGCAGGTCGACAAAAAAGCTGGAGAAACTCAGCGGGTGAGGCAGCATCTATAGAGTGAAGGAATAGGCGATGTTTTGGGTCAAGGCAGGTAGCATCTATGGACCAAAAGGATAGGTGATGTTTTGGGTCTGGGCCCTTCTTCAGACTCGCTTCACAAACAGTCTTAACCTTAACAGGTGTGAGCAGAGCAGCTAAGTATTAAAAAACAGGCTTGTTCTAATGGTTTATTTTGAGTTTTATGCTTAATATTTTCCACATATTTATATATAATCATTGTAAACAACAAAACAAGCTACCGGTGGAAACTTGCACAAAATGGTCGGATGGTTTTAGTCACTATCAGGAAATTCATTGTATTATTGTTTAGAGTCGCTAACGGCCATGTAAAAATATTATTTTCTAGCTGTGCAAATAAATTAGTAATTTAGGAAATGGCGGATATATTTGCCATCTTCCGGAGGACGTTAACGCAGTGAAATGGTTTCCTTTCAGATCAGCAAAGCATCCTGCTGTATATGAGCAGGAAGGTCCACTCCCAAAGCAAGAAGGTGCAGTGTGACGCAGAGCCGCAGATCGTACTGGAACCATGGCCATCCACAGGGGTGGCACAGTGGTGCGCCTGGTAGAGCTACTGCCTCACGGTGCCAGGGACCCGGGTTCAAATTTGACCTCTGGCGCTGCTGTCTGTGTGGAGTTCGCACTTCTTCCCGCATAGGTTCCTTCCAGGTGCTCCGCTTTCCTCCCACATCCCAAAGACGTGCGGGTTTGTACGTTAATTGGCCCTACTGTGTAGGGAGTGGATGTAATAATGGGACAACAGAGAGCTAGTGTGACTGGGTGATTGAGGGTCTGTTTCCATGCTGTATCATCCACGCAAAAAACAAAAAGGTCGACCACTGTTCTGCCTCCACAGACGCTGCCCAACCTGCTGAGTTCCCCCAGAAGTTTATTTTTGCTCCAGATTGTAGTACCTGCCTCCCCATAACCTTCACATTGTTCTTCATGGCTATCAGTCAATTGTTATTATCACAGATAGACAGTCTTATGTCCAACAGGAATATACACTTATGAGTTTGGAGATATAAATTTAGGTCATAGAAAATGATCACTGGCTGAGATTTTTGCCAGTGTGAATGTACACATGCTTGCTGTTTGTGACTTTATTGTTGGGGACCATTTCATGTCCCCACATGGACTGGTGACGTTTAATAGTTCTCAACACCCGTTTGATGTCACCATTGCAACGTGCTAGGGCACTAACTAGCCCAGTGAGCATATGGAAGCAGATATCAACCAGAGAGTTGAAGCCTGCTTGATTAACAGTTAAATCTTTAGCTGGTATTTCAGCATCCATCAATGGAAAGTGTTCTTAGCGCGATTTAGCAACCTCAACAAAACTAGGAAAAAGGCTTATCGAAAAACTGTGACTGTCGTCACTGTTCCAGCCTGATGGATACGATACATAAAAATTAGAAAAAACCCGACTCAGTTACAGTACTTGGCATGTTGGTCTTCGTTGACCAAATTTAATTGAACTTTTTATTGTGCACTTAAAAATACATAATTACCACAGTATGCTGACTCCTACAGAACAAGATATCTGTTCTGAAATCTAATAAATGTGAACAAAGCATTTTTAAATGCCCTTTGCTATTTCAGGACTTAGCAACACTCGTAACCTTCGCCCCTTTCCGTCCTCTACTGATGGCATGGGCTTGGCAGCCATTTCATGCCAGCTGATATTTGTCATTGGTGAGTGAGTGAGATAACGCAACACAATTTGACCCTGCCTTCTCCCTGCGTTTATTCTGCTTGCCTTTACTAGAGGAATGATGCAGCCAACAGTCAACCATTCTACATCTTGCTTGATCACCATCCCCTTTGTTTTCTCATTTTCACACCTTGCCCTTCCTCTCTCTGTCTCCCTCTCCCCTGATTCTTGGTCTGAAGATGGGTCTCGACCGAGAAACGTCACCCATTCCTTCTATCCAGAGATGCTGCCTTTCCTGCTGAGTTATTGTGTCTATAATCCAGTAAGGCTCTGGAACCGAAAGTGCCAGGTTATCGTTGCTCAACCTGTATCTATTGATTACTGTTGTACAAGTCTGTGCTGCTGCAAGTAAGGATTTAATTGTTCCGTTTCGGTACACATGACAATACAACACCTCTGGAGTTTAGATAGACTAGGGAATAGAGATTTATCACTTTAATCTTTCTTTGTGGGACAGATCTTCCCATGTCCGGAATGTAGACAATACGTAAGCTTCCTGAGATAATCGTGTGAT
This sequence comes from Leucoraja erinaceus, assembly GCF_028641065.1. Classification (NCBI taxonomy): domain Eukaryota; kingdom Metazoa; phylum Chordata; class Chondrichthyes; order Rajiformes; family Rajidae; genus Leucoraja; species Leucoraja erinaceus. The sequence continues at coordinate 4,957,551 of NC_073396.1, forward strand.
CACACCTGTCCCGAATTTAGCATTTCATGTGAAAAGTAGCAGTGTGAGCTTGTATTTCTGGAGTGTGATATTATTGACAATAGGTGCAGGAGTAGGCCATTCGGCCCTTCGAGCCAGCACCGCCATTCAATGTGATCATGGCTGATCATCCCATCTGAGGGAGACAGAGATTAACTCCATCCCCGGAGTGTGATGGCCGGCACAGGGGTGCAGCGGTAGAGTAGCTGCCTTTACGGCACCAAATATGCAGGTTCGATCCTGACTACGGGTGCTGTCTTTTATTTTTATTTTTTTATTTTTGGGGGGGGTTTTTTCAATTAATGTTATTGGGCCATTAAAAAATGGGTACAGATTATGTTGCCATATCCAAGCTCATTTTTTCCAAATGTACATATCAACACAGAACATTTGAGTATTATACAACTCCGTACGGACTCTGCTGTCTGTGCGGAGTTTGTACGTTCTACCCGTGACCGCGTGAGTTGTCTCCGTGAACTTCGGTTTCCTCCCGCACTCTAAAAACGTACAAGTTTGTAGGTTAATTGGTTTGGTATAAATGTAAATTGGCCCAAGTGTGTGTAGGATAGTGTTAATGTGCGTGGGATCGCTGGTCGGTGCGGACCCGGTGGGCCGAAGGGCCTGTTTCCACACTGTATTTCTAAACTAAACTAAAACTAAACTGAACTCGTGACTTCATGATATTGGTATCTCCGGGTTGTGATTAATGTGGCAATAGACAGGGTGAAATTTCCCGTGTTTCCCTAAAGGAATGGTTCAAATTGCTGTTCATCCCGTTTCATATTGTTCTCATCTGACAAGTTGATGGTACAGCAGAATACAAAGGTAATTTCAGAAGTGATGGTATCTATTTTTGTGCAGGCTAAAATTAACAACTAATGCTTCCCACTTGTAGACACCGACTGACTTGCAATGCTTTTCCAGCATTTTCTCCATTTTTTGCAACTCTTGCAGTTTTTCCCTTTGCATTTTCAGTGTAAAAGGTGCAACTACAGTTTGTGTTTGCTGAAATTCAGCTGTTGCTACGGCAAAAGTTCTGAAAAGCATCCACGTTGAGTCCTGTAAGGTTTTCTCCCATGGCGAGGGAGAAATGTATGGGGCCGTTCTTGATAGATTTGACAGCTGTGTTGTAAGCCTCCACTTTTCTGCTAGTGTGCTATGGTACTGCAAGTGTAAGCTTCATTTCCCTTGTCTGCAGTCTTATTCTAGTAAATAATTGCGCTTCAAAATCTACCTTAAAAAGTACACGCAGGTCTCTCAGTTTCATCTTCTTCTTGTGCATGGCGTGCACAGCCTAAAGTTGTAGGGCAACTTGTTCTATTTGATCTTACTTGATTGTGCACGCCAGGTTGATTGCATTTGTCGAAACAGGGCGGACTATGTGAAGGATGCAATCTCCCACCCCTCAGTTTCATCTAAGGATCTGTTTCCCTTGTACGCTGATGACCTGCTCCTAAACTCTGATTTCATACCCCAAATTTTGTTTCTTCGTTTGTAAGATGGTTTACAGTGTACTATGCTTGCATGTGTAGGAAAGAAATGCAGACGCTGGTCTGGAGAAGGGTGTCGACCCGAGACGTCACCCATTCCTTCTCTCCAGAGGTGCTGCCTGTCCCGCTGAGTTACTCCAGCATTTTGCGATCTGCTATGTTTACATATTCTGTTGTGCTGCTGCAAGTAGGAATTTCATTGATCCATCTGGGACATATGACAATAAAACACTCTTGACCTTTGAGAGATCTCAATTACTTGCTCCGGGTGGAACTGTTTAAGACCTGCACATGTTACAAAGCTCATAACAATCAATTTCCTGCGCGTCGATTGAGCCTGAAGGATTTGGATATCTCTGTGGCCGTTTTGCAAATCTGTTTTTTTTTAATGTTGCAGCGAGGAGAAAATGACAGCAACAGCGATCAGGAAATGTCACAAATGTACGATGGGTCTCATTAAATCAGAGGGGTGCAACAGGATGTCCTGTCGCTGTGGGGCCCAGATCTGCTACCTCTGCCGGGCTCCCATCAGTGGCTACGACCATTTCTGCCAACACCCGCGATCACCTGGTGCCCCTTGTCGCTTGTGCAAGAGATGCTCTTTGTGGACGGATCCCAAGGTAAGACTGTGGACATTTCATAAACAAATAGCATTGTGGCAATTCTGTACAGAACAGCCAAAGGCAGAAGTTGGTCCAGGAAATATTGATGGATTAAGGTGGACAGTCAGAACCTTTGTTCCACAGGATGGAAAAACCCTAGAGTAGTACTCTTTCTTTCCCCCCCCACCCCCCCTTTTTCCCCCACTGCCTCCACCTCCTTCTCTCCCAACGTGCTCCACCTTGAAGCGACAGCAGGTGAGAGGGGAAGGAGCCTACGGTGACTGAGTGATACTACAAACACTGGAGGACATAGCTTTAAGGTGAAAAGGGCAAAGTTTAAAGGAGTTATATCCGGGTGCAAGTTTTTGTTTTTACACCAAGGGCGGTGAGTGCAAGCAGGATTGATAGAAGTGAGGGACATTGAACAATGCAGGGAAGGGAAGTTAGTGTTGGAATGCCCAGCTCTCTGGAGAGCTCAGCTCCACAGAGCTGGGCCTGCCATCACTGGTGTATGCTGAGGTGGAATTTTGTGACGGTTGCTTCCCCAGGCTGAGGTGCCTAAAGGGCCTGTCCCACTTGGGCGTCATGTACACGACATCATTTATGCGTCGTGACGCGCGCATGGTGACGTAGGCAGTCACGCGCGGCGCCCCAGGAAATTTGGAATGTACAAAATCTCTACGTGACCCACAAAATGACGCCCAAGTGGGCAGGCCCTTGACATCCAAGTCAGAGCAGCTACATCGATAGAATCTGTGCTTTGAATGAAGAATTTAAACTGCATTTAGAAACTGGCAATGGCGAAAGTCAATAATTGCATACAACGAGGTGGAAATGAATGGGGCTCGATACAATCTCTTTGCGTATTAACATTACTTAAAATTTTAACTATGATATAAAAAGGCAGAAGAAAATTCAATTGATTTGGATGTTGTAAAGCTCTTGGTTTCCATGGATTCTTTTTAAATGGCAGAATTAGTCTGTGGGTCTTAAAAGCCTAATGGGAATGCAGCACGTGCATAACTAATCTTATGATTATTCCATTATCATCAATTATCTTGGAAGCAAATGACCGTACTCCATTTTTTCATGAAAAAGCTTCTTGTGCTCTTTGTGCCTCAGGTATGGCTACAAAAGCAACAAATTGACGACATCTGGAACCGTTTCCAATGTAATGCTGCTTGAAACTTGCATGAAAAGTGGTGCACGCCTCCTCCTTCAACTATCTGGCTTTTTTTTCCCTGCAATTTCTGCAACTTTAACAAAACTTTGGTCCACTGGCTGAGCCTCTTGGCCACGAAAGGGGGAATCTTGTCATGGAATAAGATGCGATAATGTTGGAAATACCCAGAAGGCCTGTTTGTATTGAGGTTGCCAGATGCCATCATTTTTGACTTTATTCTTCATGATTACTAACTTCTCGAAGCCTATAGCACAATTAAAAGGTCCTTTGGTACGTTGAGTATCTGTTTTTTGTGATGTGATTGCTGAACTAATTCAATGCCTGTTCTCTCCCCTGCGGTACAATTTCTTCATTTTAATTATTTACCCATTTCTCCCTTAAAAGCTGCTATGGTTTCTCCCTTAAAAACAAAATCTTTGCAACAGGGAGTGGTAATGTTTCAACAATTCATTGCATGCTGCCAGGATCCCTTTGCAAAGAAAGATTTTACTATATTCAGTGTAATTCGATAGTCGTGTGGAAAGTGCTCCATCTAGTATTTCCCACCTGTGTTTGCTGGTACGAGACACTGGTGTGCTGGTGGTCTGCGGTTGACCTGGAGCTATTTTCTGAGTCCTAGCATATTCATAACCAATCAGACTGACATACTTACTATTTATGGAGGAAGGAACTGCAGATGCTGGTTTAAACCGAAGATAGTCACAAAGTGCTGGAGTAACTCAGCGGAACAGGCAGCATCTCTGGAGAGAAGGAACGGGAACGTTTCGGGTCGAGCCTGAAGAAGGGTCTCGATCCGAATCGTCACCCATTCCTTCTCTCCAGACAAAAGCGGAACTTGCTATCAAAACATGGAGGGGACGGGGGACATAATTTCTGCACACTCACACACGCACGCACGCACACTCACACACTCTCACACACACACACACTCACACACACTCACACACACTCACACACACTCACACACACTCACACACACTCACACGCGCGAGGCTTCGGAGGCTCAATCAAAGATACTGGAGGAGCTCCTCTAGGGCTCAATCTCAACTCTGCCTGTCTCACCGGGTTACCTGCAGCCCTGTCTGGACTGACGGGACACCAGCACTGCTTCTCCGCGCTGGCCATATTTCCCGCAAGCCCAGGCAGGTTAACCTGGCGGGACAGGCGGAGTTGAGCTGGGTTTAGTGCTGCTTCTCTGCGCAGGCTTTGGGCCTGGGGGGGTACAGCTCACGTCTGACTCCCGACCTCTCTGACCACCCGTGGGGGGGGGGGGGGGGACTCGGGCACTCGGGACAGCGCCGGAGACCTAGCCGGGATCGATCCTGCCTGCAGATGAGGCGCAGGTCTGTGCCACGTCTCCCTCCTCCAATCACCGCGCTCTATCCTCAGTCCCACCCCCACTGCCTTGCGGAAAGCGGAGATTTTAAAATCTTAGGCACAAAAACTTGGGGGGATGTCCCCCACCTCTCAAAACATGGGGGGGGGGGGCGTGTCCCCTCTGCCCCCCCCTCCGGGTTTTCCGCCCCTGTCTCCAGAGATGCTGCCTGTCCCACTGAGTTACTCCAGCACTTTGTGTCCATCTTAGACTTAGTATTTTGTTTAGTTTAGAGATGCAACGCTGAAACAAGTGCTTTGGCCCGCTGAGTCAGCGCTGACAGCTATCCCTGTGCACAGTTGGGACCATTTACAAATTTACCAAGCCAATTAACCAACAATCTTTCCTCTTTTCCACTTTCTGCAAGATTGTCTTCTCATTGAATTTTAAGTTATTAAACTGGTTTTTAAGTTATTGATGCATCTAAATTATGCTATCCCTGGCTCAGCTTCTCCAAACACTTTGCACGGAGTTTAAGAAGACTTGCTGCATCAGAAATGGTCTGTAGACACCAGGAACTGCAGATGCTGGTTTATATGTGATATAAACACAAAGTGCTGGAGTAACTCAGCGGGCCAGGCAGCATCTTTGGAGGACGTGGCTTGGCGACGTTACACGTCGGTACCCTTCAGATTAATTGCATGGGGGGGGGGGAGAAAGCTGGAAGAGAGATGTGGGGGCAAGACAAAGCTTGGCAAATGATGGTGAATACGGGTGGGGGGGAGAATGACTGGCAGATGGGGGGGACAAAGGCCAAAGGTGATGCCCAACACAGCAATCCTATCAGTCCCATTCCCCATCCCACACCAGGGAAGTAAATCTTCTTCTCTCATGTGCCCATCAATGCCAACAAGACATTTAGAGTGTCGATAAACCTTCCTGCCTCGGGATGTATGAAGCCAGAGAACCTGGCAGAACCCCACATGCCCATGTGGGGAACACGCACACTCCACGCAGACAGCACCCAGGTCGGGATCAAACCCCAATCTCTGAGGCCGTGAGGCAGCAATGCTGTATCACCAACATCAACCCTGTGCCATCCTACATTTAGTTTAGTGTAAAGATACTGCGCAGAAACAGGCCCTTCGGCCCACCAGGTCTGCACCAACCAGCGATCCCCGCATACTAACACTATCCGACACACACTCGGGGCAATTTACATTTTATACCAAGCCAATTAACCTACAGACCTGTACGTCATTGGAGTGTGCGAGGAAACTGAAGATCTGGGGGAAACCCCACCCAGGTCAGGGGGAGAACGTGCAAACTCCGTACAGACAGTGCCCATAGTCAGGATCGAACCCAGGTCTCTGGTGCGGTAAGGCAGCAACTTTACCGCAGCACCACATTTGTGTTCATCTTTTCTTCGAAAACTCTGCTTTATATTTGACACAAAAGGCCAATGGAGATTACTGCATTTGATCTGTGAATGCTAATTGTTGCAGGTGTTTGGGCATTTTGCCCATCTTTCACAGGTCGTCAGCCTTGGGTGATGCATGGAATGTGCTTTCATTTGGTGCTAGTAATGCTGTCGGCTCTCACAATTGAGTATTACCTTTTTGGACAGGTTCCAAGTTTCAGGGGTTCAAAACAGAAGGGCAAATCAAAGCTTGTGTGTGTCTTTGGCAGGTGGTTCTGTAAAACCATCAGAGACCTGGTACACTACAAGGCGGACTTCAAATAACTTCCAGATAAATCATCGCAACACAATTTAGAATATTATGGCCAACACGTCCCGTCCGCCAAATTATTTTTCTTTTTTTTTCACCCTTTCACCTCAGGCCTTTCAGTATGATTGTACCTTAACTCAGCTAGACTGTCACCCAAGTTTGTGATTCTAATGCAACAGGCAGTAGATGAATGCGATTAACATGTGATTCCTCTGCATTCACAGACTGTTCTAATTTAGACAATAGACAATGGGTGCTGGAGTAGGCCATTCGGCCCTTCGAGCCAGCACCACCATTCACTGTGATCATGGCTGATCATCCACATTCAGTACTCCGTTCCTGCCTTCTCACCATATCCCCTGACTCCGCTATCTTTAAGAGAATTCCACAGATTCACAACTCTTGGGGTAAAAAAGTTTTTCCTCATCTCCGTTCTAAATGGCCTACCCCTTATTCTTAAACTGTGGTATTCTGCAACACATGGTGCAGTTGGCAGAGCTGATGCCTCACAACACCTGAGACCCGGGTTCAATCCTGACCTCGGGTGCTCTGTGGAGTTTGCACGTTCTCCTCGTGACCGGGTGGGTTTCCTCCAGGCGCTCCAGTTTCCCAAAGACGTGCGGGTCTGTAAGTTAACTGTCCCCCTGTAAATTGCCCCTAGTGTGTAGGGAGTGGCCGTGAAAGTGGGATAGTATAGAAATATGTCACTGTTCCTTCACTATTACTGGGTTTAAATCATGGAAATCCTTGTTCATCATCATTGTATGAATGCCTTCACAATTAAGAGTTTGGTCGCTTGCTAAAGCCAATTAGGGAATTTGTAATAACTCCCAAACTTGTCAGAAGCAGTTGTATCACAGAAACTGAACACATTAGTTAAATAAGTTGGGCAGCAAATAGTTTGAAACTTGTGAGAGAAATATTTTCCCTGCGAAGTAAAATCCTGTTTAACGTATCACAATGTTTTGATAAAGAATTTTAAACCTCCCTGAAAATAATATGTATTAGGAGACATTTGCGCAGTCTAATAGATTTTTTTAAATTGCTCGATTTCCATCATCTCCCCGCAATAATTATATTAAGAGATGGATTATGGAGCTGCTGTCAGATTGTGGAGCTACTGAATCAACTTTAAGAATGTGCTTTATTGTTCTTTAGGGAATTGCTGCAATTTCCAAACAGAAGTCCCTTAAAGATCATATCTGGTTATTTTAGACCAAGATTAACTAAAATTAAGCCTGAATTTAGCACAACTTTCCTAGAATGTTGCTTTATGGGTGTAAATGAGAACCTCAACTTGTTAAACAAAACAAAACCAAAAACAGATCCAGAAGGCTAAACAAGATGGGATTTAGCTGTGATAGAAACATAGAAAATAGGTGCAGGAGTAGGCCATTCGGCTCTTCGAGTCTGCACTGCCATTCAATGTGATCATGGCTGATCATCCAAAATCAGTACCCCGTTCCTGCTTTCTCCCCATATCCTTTGATTCTGTTAGCCCTAAGAGCTATATCTAACTCTCTCTTGAAAACATCCAGTGAATTGCTCACGGTGGCGCAGCGCAGCCTGAGACCCGGGTTTGACCCGATTACGGAGTTTGTACGTTCTCCCCGTAACCTGCGTGGGTTTTCTCCAAGATCTTCGGTTTCCTCCCACACTCCAAAGACGTACAGATTTGTAGGTTAATTGGCAAGGTAAAATGTTTTTTAAAAAATTGTCCCAAGTGGGTGCAGGATGGTGTTAATGTGCGGGGATTGCTGGTCGGCGTGGGCGAATGGCCTGTTTCCGTGCTGTATCTCTGAATTAAATTAAACTAACTTAGCCTTCTGTGGCAGAGAATGCCACAGATTCACAAGTCTCTGGGTGAAAATTCCCCACAATCAAAAAGCTACCAATGTTTGCCGAGTCGATGATCGGACAAAGATTGGTTATTTGAACAAAGATAGAATAAGTGAGGATACTTTAAAATATTCGTATGGCAAAAGTAAAAAAGACTGGTAATAAAATGGATATTGTTATCTATGCCTCGAGCTAAGCAAGAGAACTCAACGTAACCTTGCGGGCCTGTGTTGAATGTATATCTGTAGTAACTGGAGGTAAATAGGTCTGTCCCAAAAGACCATTTTAAATAAACATCAACAATTACAACCTTGCCAATGCAACCTATTTTTACTTGATATTTCCAGTTAGAGCAAATGACAATGCAATTGCTTTGGAAAGATGATGGTGATTTTTTTTCAAAAATTCCATTAAAAAAAAAAAAAGTCCCTCAATGGCAAAACTAATTTGCTTCCCGATGACTCGTATTGCCACCCATTTAATACAGGTTATTATTGCTCTACTTCTTCGCTTGAACTATTTGCCTGAACTTATGTTGTGAAGCAGTTCGATCCTGCACAAGAATATCAAGGTTGCCTCCTTGCCTTCTGTCAACACTTCTCGTGAGTGCAGTAGAGACTTCTTTATTTAGTCCGTTTTGTTTTGCTACCAGTGACGTCGTGTGGCAGCAGGTTACAGTGACTGAAATGTTACACATAATTTGGCAAATAATTCCCAGAACCATGTTGGAGAATCCAGATGGTTAGCTATTAAGAGAAGATCAACACAAAAAGCTGGAGTAACTTGGCGGGTCAGGCAGCATCTCTGGAGAAAAGGAATGGGTGACATTTCGGGTCGAGACCCTTCTTCAGACTGAAATCTTATTCCTTTTGTACAGAGATGCAGTCTGATCCGCTGAGTTACTCCAGCTTTCTGTGTCTATCTTTGGTTTAAACCAGCATCTGCAGTTTCTTCCTATAGCTATTAAAAGACCTCTGCTCTGTTCTCACCTGTTGCACCCAGCCACTGGTTCTTAACCTCGTGCCCCATCCCACCCTCCCCAAATCCCCCAATGTCCTTAAGCAAGATTTTTTAAATCCCTTTTACACTGTACAAGTCATCTGGCCTCCAGGGTGCTTAAGATAGTTCAGTCATAGTCTCGCTTCAGAAACTCCATTAAGCTCGTCATTTTTTTTTAATGTTGACTGATAACTCAGGCACAGCTGTCCCTTCAAAAGGCTATCAATAAAGAAAACTTTTGAATAAATCAGAGTATTTTAACCCATGATCTGAACACTGTATTTCCATGTCTGAAGAAGGGTCCCGACCCGAAATGTCACCCAGCGCTTTTCTCCAGGGATGCTGCCTGATCTGCCGAGATACTCCAGCACTTTGTGTCTATGGTTGGTATAAACCAGCATATGCAGTTCCTTTCTGCACAGCACATTTCCTTCCTCTGCCAAATTGTTTGATCACAGATCTGCGTTGATTTAGAGTCAGTTGTGATTGTGAAGAATAAGGTTGATCGTCAATATTTTAACATATCAGATTTGATCTGAAGAATTTAGTGTCACGTGCTTCAATTAAGGTACAGTGATATTTGAGTTACCATACGGCCATACAGTTAAAGATAACACAATACACGATAGAATTGAACATAAACATCCATCACAGTGGAATCGGCAATTCCTCACTGTGATGGAAGGCATTAAAGTTCAGTCAATCGTCCTCCTTTGTGTTTAAGAAGGAACTGCAGATGCTGGAAAATCGAAGGTACACAAAAAAATGCTGGAGAAACTCAGCGGGTGCAGCAGCATCTATGGAGCGAAGGAAATAGGCAACGTTTCGGGCCGAAACCCGGAAGGGTTTCGGCCCGAAACGTTGCCTATTTCCTTCAGGGTTTCGGCCTGAAACGTTGCCTATTTCCTTCAGGGTTTCGGCCTGAAACGTTGCCTATTTCCTTCAGGGTTTCGGCCTGAAACGTTGCCTATTTCCTTCAGGGTTTCGGCCTGAAACGTTGCCTATTTCCTTCAGGGTTTCGGCCTGAAACGTTGCCTATTTCCTTCAGGGTTTCGGCCTGAAACGTTGCCTAATTTCCTTCGCTCCATAGACGCTGCTGCACCCGCTGAGTTTCTCCAGCGTTTTTTGGTGTACCGTCCCCTGTTTGTTCACCCCGTGGTCGGGGCCTCGAACCCTCCGCAGTCGCCGCTGCGGACGGCCCGATGCACCAGCCCTCTCGTCGGGACGATAGAAACTCCGACGTCGGGATGGATCTGAACGCACTCTGCGGCTTGGAGTTCCCGAATCAGCCGCTTCTATAAGGAGGCAATGTGAGGGACTGCTAATTGATTGGATGTGGGATTCAAAATAGGTGCAATAGTGTGCCAGGTTTTAACATTTCATACAGCTGTTCTTTGCTAGGAAGTGCAGCTGCCAAAGGAACTAGAGCAGGAGACTTAAACATCTGGATAAGGAGAATTCTTAGTTGTTTATTCTACTATTGCTAAAAAAAAAAACGTATCCAGAAACAACATAAGACGGTGACCGCATCCACAGCTCTGAGAGCGACAGAAAGCAGCTTTGTTGATCCAACATTGACCTTACATCCTCTCAGACAATAGATGAATTCAAGGGTACGTTGGCTGTTTGGCATTCTTAAGTCCATTTTTATAATGTATCCATTGTCGAGAAAGATTTAAAAATAAATATTTTCATTCATTTTGGCAATTATCTGAAACAGAAACTGAATTGGATGCATGTTATTCTAAATCAGACCAAGAAAGTCGGTAGACCTTGTGTGCAACTGTAATATATGGCCTGCAATCGCAGTCGGACCAGTAACACAGCAGGCGGAGGGGTGACCTGATGGAAGTAAAGAATATGAGCCATTTATAGTGCAGTCAAAATCTCTCTCCCATTATAGAGGTATCAAAAGCACTAGGTACAGAAGTGTGAAAATGCACACCTCCAGATTCTAAACACTTTAAGTGTTGGTAAACACTTTAACTCCCCCTCCCATTCCCACACTGATCTTTCTGTCCTGGGCCTCCTCCTCTGTCAGAGTGAGGCCCAGCGCAAATTGGAGGAACAGCACATCGTATTTCATTTGGACAGCTTACACCCCAGCGGTATGAACGTTGACTTCTCTAACTTCAAGTAACCCTTGCTTTCCCTCTCTTTCCATCCCTCCCCGTCCTAGTTCTCCGACCAGTCTGACTGTCTTCCTGATTAAATGTTATCTCTGTATGCTTGTTTGATCTCAGCCATGATCATATTGCAGGCTCGAAGGGCCGAATGGCCTACTCCTGCACCTAATTTCTATGTTTGTATGTTTCTATGTTTGTCACTTTCCCCCTCGCATACAATGATCTGTTCTACATTTTCCTTGATCTCCATCTCCTTTGATGTCTCGTTTTCACACATTACCCTTCCTTATCTCTGTGTCTCCCTCTCCCCCTGACTCTCAGTCTGAAGAAGGTTCTCAACCTGAAACGTCACCCATTCCTCCTATCCAGTGATGCTGTCTGTCCTGCTGAGTCACTCCAGCAGTTTGTGTCTATCTAGATTCAGGGACAGTTTCTTTCCAGCTGTTGTCAGGCAACTGAACCATCCTATCAACAACTAGAGAGCGGTCCTGAGCTACTATTCACCTCATTGGAGACCCTCGGACTTTCTTTAATCGGACTTTAACTTGCACCAACTGGTTCCCTTTATCATGTATCATTACACTGTGAATGGCATGATTGTAATCATGTATAGTCTTTCCACTGACTGGTTTTAGAAAGCAACAAAAGCTTTTCACTGTACCTCGGTGCACATGACTATAAACTAAAGGGTATGTGGAGGTACAACGAGATCTGGGTGTCCTTGTTCATCAGTCACTGAAAGTAAGCATGCAGGCAGTGAAGAAAGCTAGCGGTATGTTCATCTCCAAACTCGGTACAGACAGCACCCGTAGTCAGGATCGACCATGGGCCTCTGGTGCTGTAGGGCAGCAACTCAACCGCTGCGCCACTATGCTGCTCCTGATCTCTCCACAAAACTGGGATTTAAAGAAAAGGGGGGGGGAAGGCAAAAGGTATTATCTGAATGGTGTATGATTAGGAAAAGGGGAGGTGCAACGAGACCTAGGTGTCCTTGTACATCAGTCACTAAAGTAAGCTTGCAGGTACAGCAGGCAGTGAAGGAAACTAATGGCATGTTGGCCTCCATAACGAGAAGATATGAATATAGGAACAATAGTCAATAGTCTATTTAACGAGACCCCTAGGTGTCGTTTCTGCAGCCATACATGTACATCAGTTACACTAAAGTCCATCACAAGCTTGCATGGAAGGTACAGCAGGCAGTGAAGAGAAACTAATGGCATGTTGGCCTCCATAACGAGAAGATATGAATATAGGAACAAGAAGGTCCTTCTGCAGTTGTACAGGGTCCTGATGAGACCACACCTGGAGTATTGTGTGCAGTTTTGGTCTCCTAATTTGAGGAAGGACATTCTTGCTATTGAGGGAGTGCAGCGTAGGTTCACCAGATTTATTTTCTGGGAGAGGCCGCTGCTGACCAGAGTCACGCCGCCTACCGGATCAATGAACAAGGAGGTCCTTCTGCAGTTGTACAGGGCCCTGATGAGACCAAGAGTATTGTGTGCAGGGTCTCCTAAATGGGCTTTAATTCACGTAGGGAATTTAGTCTTAAGGGTAGACTTGGTTTTATAGAATTTAACTTACTTATAGAAAATTCAAAATTTAAGGGGTTCGACAGGCTAGATGCAGGAAGATTGTTCCCGATGTTGGGGAAGTCCAGAATAAGGGGTCACAGTTTAAGGATAAGGGGGAAATCTTTTAGGACTGAAATGAGATAAAAAAAATTCACACAGAGAGTGGTGAATCTCTGGAATTCTCTGCCACAGAAGGTAGTTGAGGCCAGTTCATTGGCTAGATTTAAGAGGGAGTTAGATGTGGTCCTTGTGGCCAAAGGGATCAGGGGGTATGGAGAGAAGGCAGGTACAGGATACTGAGTTGGATGATCAGCCATGATCGTATTAAATGGCGGTGCAGGCTCGAAGGGCCGAATGACCTACTGCTGCACCTATTTTCTATGTTTCTATTTAGCTCTTAGGGCTAAAGGAATCAAGAGATATGGGGAGAAAGCAGGAACGGGATACTGATTTTTAATGAACAGCTATGATCATATTGAATGGCACTGCTGGCTCGAAGGGCAGAATGTCCTACTCCAGCACCTGTTTTCTATGTTTCTAAACTAGGTTTAAAGTGAGAGTGAGAAAGAGTTTTAACGAGCTCCTGGGGGGAAAGTTATTTTCTTATAGATTAATTGCTGTCTGGAACGCATTGCCTGAAGAGGTGATGGAATCAGGAACAGTATAGTTGGTGCTTTGTAGTGTTCAACCGTCTAATGGTTGTTGGGAAGAAGCTGGAGGTCACGTTTTTCAGACTCCCATTACCTTCCTCCCAATAGGCAAAAGTGCTGGAGAAACTCAGCGGCTGCAGCAGCATCTATGGAGCGAAGGAAATATTTCCTTCGCTCCATAGATGCTGCTGCACCCGCTGAGTTTCTCCAGCACTTTTGTCTACCTTCGATGTTCCAGCATCTGCAGTTCCTTCTTTAAACGCCTTCCTCCCAATAGCAGGAGTGAAATGATAGCATGGCCAGGGTGGTGTGTGGCTCCTTGATGATTCTGACTGCCTTCTTAAGGCAGAGCCTCCTATAGATCCCTTCGATAGTGGGTAGGGCAGTACCACCACCTTTTGTCATCTCCTTTCAGATATCAGATTCCCAGCACCGCCCAGATCCTAAGACCAATCTTGGTTCAAATTTACCATGTCCCTTGCTGATAAAGTAACCAACTGGCAACCAGTGAACAGAGGATTAATCATTCCCCATTATTTTTATCTTGCACTAGTGAGTGAAGCCATTTATCAATAAGTCCTGTTACAATTATCTTTTTTTAAAGTAAAGCAATCATCAACTCCAATGCAATGTTAAGTTTAACCTCACCAGCAAATGCAAGAACACGTTCTATATCTTGAGCGGCTGACTGATCTGATAATTTAATTCAGACGAGTGAATGGAACAAATATTTTTATCTTATGTGATGTCTGCTATTTTAAAACTCTAATTTTCCATCTCTGAGTATGTGATCATTAATTGTTTAAGTGGCAACAGATAATTAGTCACACACTAGCCTTGGGTGCGGGAGCTGTTATACTTATAACATTCTATATTTGCCCAGTAACAATCTGGACCTCTGTCGTGAACTGCTGTGACAGCAATGATCTTTGCTTCTTGTACAAAGAAGCAGTTGAATTATAGCTGGAACGGACATATATTTATTTTGTTTTATACCTCCATTAGTAAATGCTATGGCACACTAATGTGATATAAGGGACCATGTTATCTACCATAAAGCTTCAATACAGCGTGAAAACGGGCACTTCGGCCCAACTTGCCCACACCGACCAATATGTGCCATCTACACTAGTCCCACCTGCCTGTGTTTGACCTTCATCCCTCTAAACCTGTCCTCTCCATGTCTGAAGAAGGGTCCTGACCCGAAACGTCACCCATTCCTTCTCTCCAGAGATGCTGCCTGTTACTCCAGCATTTTGTGTCTTATCTTCTTTGTAAACAGCACCTGCAGTTCCTTCTTGCACCGTCCATGTATCTGTCTAAACGTTGCGATAGTACCTCCCTCAACTACCTCCTCTGGCAGCTCCTTCCATGCACCCAGATAAGGCAAGTTGCATCCTTGACACTGCAGAAATGCCTGTACGCGTTGTATCTGTTGGGTGGAGTCAGAATTGCTTCATGTAACATCTCTGGGGGTCAAATCATCTCCCACGTTCAACTGTTTGAAAGTACATTTAGGAGTGGTACTTTCCAAAAACAAAAACTGCTTTTGGCAACCAGCAGGGTAAATTCTAATGGCGTTCTGTCAAGTTTCCAACAGATACACATCCATTCTCTGGCCCGTATGGCTGACTGTTAATTAACCATGAAAACTTCCGTGATGACAATGTAATGTAAATCCCTTGATCTGCTCATCATAAATAATAACCGCTATTTTCTGGCAGGAAGATGATGAGAGATTAATCCAAGAGATTCAAAGCGAAGCAGAAAACGAACAGAAAAAGAGGATTGGAGGTGAGTTATTTGATCTGCATGGCCACAATATGTGGGCTTACACTGAAATTACAGCATGGAAAAACTGTTATTTTCAGTTTATACTTCCATGAACCATCCCCAACCCGACCTTATCTCATCCGAACCATCTCATCCATGTGCTTTTCCACCATATTGTGTTTTTGAGTTTAATTCAATTTGATATCTCAGTAGTTACACCAGTTATGACAGATTTGTGTGTGTTTGTACCTGACATTTACCATAACCTTTCATAGTCATGGGGGAATGAGGAGGGAAAGAGACAGTAACCCTAAGTTTTTGCCTCCATCACAGTGAGGAGGTGCCTGGTGAACTCACTGTGGCGGATGTTAATTTGTGTTTATTGTATACAGTTTACTCTACTGTGTTTATTGTGTGTTTTGTTGTTTATTATTATATGTATGGCTGCAGGCAACGACATTTCGTTCAGACCGAAAGGTCTGAATGACAAATAAAGGATCTAATCTAAGTCTAAGTCTAAGTCATGCAGCACAGAAACAGGCCCTTCGGCCCAACTCATCCATGCCGACCATAATGCCCCATCAAACTAGTCCCTTTTTCCCCACTCATATCCCTCTTAAGTCTTTCCTACTATTGTATCCGTCCCAAGTGCCTTTGAAATATTGTTATAGCATCTGCCTCAACTACATCCTCAGGCAGCATGTTCCATATATCTGCCTCCCGTACCCAACAAAGCTTTCCTTACACTGGCTTCTCACATATTGTCCGACTCGAGGAGAGATACACATGGCTTTGATTTACTGACTAAACATGGTTTGTTACTGCTGATAAAATATGCTTATTCTTCTTGCGTATGGCGTGCCAAGCCTATAGTTCTAGGACAACTTGTTCTATTTGATCTTATTTGATTGTGCACGCCGGGTTGATTGCGTTAGTCGAAACAGGGCAGACCACGTGAAGGTTGCAATCTCCCACCCCCCCCATAAAATATGCTGTGACATGGATACAAAGCACAGCTGTGTACGTGCCCCAATTTTGGATGGAGCATTTAACTTCTCTCTTAAATTGCTATTAAATCATTGTAAACAAATCTAGGACAATTAAAGAAGTGCATCGCATCGTTTATCTTTCACACAAACGTGAACTAAAGCAGTAACGCACTATGACCCATATTTTAATCTGTAAAATAACTTCATGGCAACATTTGCTACGGGTCAAACTGTGATAAAATTGGGCAAGTTAAGTGGATACGCCGAAAGTGACCAGAGCTTGGACACGAGGAACTGCAGGTGCCGGTTTGCAAAAAAAAGCCACAAAGTGCCTGAGTAACTTAGCGGGTCAGTCAGCGTCTCTGGAGAATGTGGATGGACGACGCTTTGGGTCGGGCTCATCTTCAGGCTGAGCCTCTTCTGTCGATCTGCAAACTTGTTTGAAAACCACCATTTACGGCCAAGGTATTAAAATTCATAGAATCATGAAATTATTGCCAAGAAGGAGGTCGGTCACACCTTAGAGTTCATAGTCGATCCTTGCAAAATATTATATTGACTCCTTTTTCTCATTAGTGAATTGGAAAATGGCTTTCCTCATTGCTCCTTTGAAATCATTGATTTTGACTATCTCAATCAAATATGCTCCTCATCTACTGTTAGAAAATCCTCCAGCCCAGAGGGCAGGCCCTCGGGCCCAGTATGTCCACATTAATCACCCATCAATACTAATTCCATCTATACTATGGCTACAAGGAACCGCAGATGCTAGTTTACAAAAAGAAACGCAGTGCTGGAGTAACTCAGCACCTGAGGCAGCGTCTCTGACAAGCTGGGTGACGGTTCAGGTCTGAAGAAGGGTCCTGGCCCGAATCATCACCCAACTATGTTCCCCAGGGATGCTGCCAGACCCGCTGGATCACTACAGTGCTTTGTGCCCTCTAGTTTCCATCTATAATATATGCAACTCCACACACAACGGACAATTCCACATTCCAGATTATCATACTAAATCTTATAATCATTCCAAATCTCCTGCACCTTCTGCCCTATGTTTTACGCCGCAAACTGAAAAAATACACGAGTTTGCTTTAGTTTCGAGATACAGCGTGAAAACAGGCCCTTCGGCCCACCGAGTCCGTGCCGACCAGCCATTATTTTGTTTTGGCATAACTTTGTTGATTGTGTGCACTACTTTTCAACTTGTCTTCCCATGTCTAGTGTCAGTAGACTTCCTGACCTCTCTGTTGCTGACCTCACCGTCTAAGACACTGAACCATTTAGTTCATATTGCTTCCAAGCAAAGTCTCTTTACATAGAAACATAGAAATTAGGTGCAGGAGTAGGCTATTCGGCCCTTCGAGCCTGCACCGCCATTCGATATGATCATGGCTGATCATCCAACTCAGTATCCCGTACCTGCCTTCTCTCCATACCCTCTGATCCCCTTAGCCACAAGGGCCACATCTAACTCCCTCTTTAATATAGCCAATGAACTGGCCTCGACTACCCTCTGTGGCAGAGAGTTCCAGAGATTCACCACTCTCTGTGTGAAAAAAGTTCTTCTCATCTCGGTTTTTTTTAAATGATTTCCCCCTTATCCTTAAGCTGTGACCCCTTGTCCTGGACTTCCCCAACATCGGGAACAATCTTCCTGCATCTAGCCTGTCCAATCCCTTAAGAATTCTGTAAGTTTCTATAAGATACAGACATGTGCACTTTCATGCACATGTCTGAGTAAAATCCCGTCTACAATGCCAGTCCATTCTTCCTTCTTCCATCTCCTGAAATCTGACAAACTCATTTCAAATATTCCATCATCTGCACATTTTGCCATTTTATATAAAAAGAGGAATGGTCTGAATAACCCCACGATAAACCTCTTTCCAGTCAATAAACCTCTTTCCATAACAACCTCTCTATTTGTCCCTTGGGACAACTTTATTCCCCTGCGCCACTCTGCACTTAATTCCGTGGGATTTAGTTTCCTCCGGGTGCTCCAGTTTCCTCCCACGTCCCAAAGACATGCAGGCTTATAGGTTGATTGGCCCTCTGTAAAATTGCCCCGAATGTGTCGGAAATGGATGAGAAAGTGGGATAACATGGAACTAGTGTGAATGGGTGGGTGATTGAAGGCTTGCTTCCATGCTGTATCTCTCAACTAAACTAAACTATAAATGATTACCCATCTTTAAACTGAAAACAAAATCATCTTCCCATTCTGGCTTGTATCCTGCGTTTCACGCTGTTAAGTGATGTCATACTCATCAACAATATTATCGCAGCACTGCTAACACTTAAATCTAATGAACGCAACCTGTGATACACAAGCCCTGTGTTCTGCAGAATTATTCTGCACAGAGATCACAAACGCAGCGCAGCCATGCATTCCCCTACTTGATTACACTAAAGGGCCTGTCTCACTTAGGCGACTGCCAGGGACTACTTTTATTGGAATTCACCGACGACACCTGTCGCCCAAAAAATTTCACCATGTCGCCCGTAGTCGCCCAAAAAAACCACCTAAGTGGGACAGGCCCTTAATCCCGTACCATTTAGGATTATCCCATGTCCTACACTACACAGCACTGGAAGTAAAGTGGAGAAAGCCACCTTCCTCCCTCAGTGCTGGCAATATTTAAAATGTCAGTGCTATTATTGGTTCTTTTATCATGATATTAGTTTTCCTATGTTGGTGGTTCTTGCATTGATCACAACTACTGGTGATTTAATCCTCTTACCTTCCTTAACCCACTTACCCAAAGCACTCTACGTTAAGTCACTTTAACATATCCCTGGGTGAATGAAAACGCAATTA